>NW_028254285.1:0-65800 GCF_964263255.1 Lissotriton vulgaris | reverse complement strand
TGGATTTCCTATGGAAACTAGGTCCTAACTATAACTACCTATATATTCACTGAAAAAAACATAGGTTTCACACCAGTTATAGTTAGGTGGAAATTTTACTCGCATAAAACCATTGAAATTCCCACGTTATAGTTAGTTGGACTCACTATAACTTGCGCGTGCAATGCACTGCTGATGACGTCACATATTACATCACTCATGACATGGTCAGTGACATCACTCATGACATCACTGATGACATCATCCAGTGAATGTGTATCTTTCTGAAAAATAAATATTTTTTATATATGTATATCTAAAGGTTGATGGAAGAATAAATGGGTAAATAAATGTCTAAATGGATGATTTTTTTGTGCAAAATTGATTGGTTCCATGCACTGTTTTTCATGCTGGAAATAAATCGAATATTTATGAACTACCTTTAGATGGCTTAATGGAGTGGTGATTATCGCTGGTTTCTGAGTGAATTCACGGTACGTTGAGGGCGTGTGGTGAAACGGATTACATTGGGCAGGGAGTCCTTTAACCCTGTGTTTGCACCGCAGCCTGAGTGTCCCGGTTAATCGGAGAAAGTGAAACGGATATATATATATATATATATATAAATATATATATATATATATATATATATATATATATATATATATATATATATATATATATATATATATATATATATATATATATATATATACATATATATATATATATATATATACATATATTACCTACTGGCTATCGCCAGTAGGTATATATAGTTAGGATTAATTCCCTATGGGATTTTTGAAAATTCTATGTCTAATAACTTTGGCGTTTGTGGACGGAATCGGCTGAAATTTTCAGGAAAATGGCACATTTTGTTTCTGAGCAGCCCCTGAAACTTTGGTGGGGTTTCGTCAAGGGGGGGCCGAGAAAAAAGGGGGATCCCAAAACGCGTTTTTCCCATTCATTTTTCCATAGGGCGGTTGGACTCACTTTTAGCCCGAACGGCTGAATGGATTTGCACGAAACTTGGCAAAATTGTAGGGACTGTTAGCCCGATGTGCCTTTGCTAGGTCTCAATATATGTGCTTCAGTGGATTTTGAGAAATTAACGTTTAAATCAAGATATATATCTGTAACAGCGCTCCGGGCAGCGATCCGGTCCGCTTACTTTTCGCGTTTCGGAACTTTGCGCGCAGAAAGCTGATTAGCTCTCCGGTGTCTGTCAACATTCTAAACAGTCCGGAGCGGCCGCCATCTTGTCTCTCGGAAGGATCGAGAGAGAAGAAGAGGTGAAAAACGAAGGGGGAATTTAATGAAAGGGGGCAAGGTATCCCCCTCTTGACCCCCTAGGAATGTTGTTGGGGTTATTAAAGGGTCCCGTGGGGAAAAGAAAAAAAAAATGATTTTTCACGGTAGAAGCGCTTCACGGGCCGCGAACTGGGCCGCAAACTGGTAGCGAAACGGGAATTCGCCATTTTGTGCTTCGTTAATTAAATTACTAGGTATAAGGGGGTGTGGGAGACGTATCCTAATCCCCTATGTTTCCTGAGGGTGGCTGAGGAGGCTGATATATGTTGATACATCTCTTCCAGCGGCTGTGCGTGAGTTTATTTTTTTTGCTGCGTGACAGTCCGGAGCGGCCGCCATCTTGTCTCTCGGTAGTATCGAGAGAGAAGAAGAGGTGAAAAACGAAGGGGGAATTTAATGAAAGGGGGCAAGGTATCACCCTCTTGACCCCCTAGGAATGTTGTTGGGGTTATTAAAGGGTCCCGTGGGGAAAAAAAAAAAAAATGATTTTTCACGGTAGAAGCGCTTCACGGGCCGCGAACTGGGCCGCAAACTGGTAGCGAAACGGGAATTCACCATTTTGTGCTTCATTAATTAAATTACTAGGTATAAGGGGGTGCGGGAGACGTATCCTAATCCCCTATGTTTCCTGAGGGTGGCTGAGGAGGCTGATATATGTTGATACATCTCTTCCAGCGGCTGCGCCATCTTGCCTTTTTTCCAATGCCACAATTTTGTCGTGCACGGCAGCCATTTTAGATGCCAGGCTGGTCCCAGGCTATCACCTACCCCTGCGGATGTAGTTTATGGCCCCAGCTGTAGAGAATTCAGACATGCCAACCCTCCCGATTCAGGCGTGTGACTACTGATTTCAGTGCTAGTCTCCCGCCTCCCGATTTCTGCAAGCAAAAACCCGGGGGCATATTACGAACAACTAGCGATAATTTTTGTCTCTAACTTGTTTAGAGACAAAAATTATCGCCGCACATCGGCGATTTTTATCGCAGATAAACCTTGCTATTATCGCAGAAAAGTCAGCGATATTCATGTATTATCGAGCAAATGCTCTTAGCCATGTTATCCACCTCCCATTGGATAACATGGCTAAGAACTGCTCAGGGCAGGTGTTAGATTTTGGAGATATTCGCGCTTAGCGCGAATATCTCCAAAAGTTGGTAATAGGAGAAAGCGATGTTAGGGACTGTTTCCAGTCGCTAACATCTTGGCACGCCACTTTGCATGTTATTAGTGATAAGTATCACTGACATGCAAAGCGGGGCCCAAGATGGTCGCTATCTCCTTTTAGCTGTCACTAACTGGTGTTAGCGACAGCTTGGTAATAGGGAGATAATTTTATCTCTGCTTTCATGGCTTTTAAAGCCAAAAAAGCGGAGATAAACCCCCTTGATAATATGCCCCACGATTCCTTGGGGGTTTCAGCTGACAGGGCTTGGTATTGTGTTACATGGTAATTTTTCCAGGAAACGTCAGAGGGTCGATGCAGGGGTTCTAGAAGAGGTGATAAACCATTTAAGCCTCATGAACAAGCGCATGGTCTTTTAAAGATTTGTGAAGTACTCGGGGCGGCGGTGTGTGTGTGCCCTCTTTCAGGAGCGGGCGGGGGGGCACTGCCAGCAACTTGCCAGGTCAGGTAGTGTTCAACACGTGCATCACCCTTTCTCTGCCTGCTATTGCGCTCCATGCTTCGGAAAGGTAAGAAAAAGAACGTGCATTTGAGTTTGAAATGTCCGATCCTGCAGCAGCACACTTCCAAAGCCCACACATGACAATAACCCGATTCAAGGCCCTATTCACCCGTTTTTAAAAAAATAGATAACACTCCAACAAAGTAAGATTATAAAACTTTATTAACTTTTAACTATAATGAACGGAACAAAAACTAAAAACATTTAAACATTTTTCAACTCAAAAAGCAACAATGGTTAGAAGCTGTCTTTTGTGCGAATAGTCCCAAGGCAGCACAACGTGCAGAGTTCTGGACGGCACACAGGTGATGTCGCCTGGGTGCCGCACTGGTTTTGGAATCCTACAATGCAGCACAGAAAAACAGCGTGGGGCGTCCCGGGTGGTGCGGGGGGAGGCCTCGTCAGTAGCGGTCTGTTGTGCGAATAGTCCCAAGGCAGCAGAACGCGTTGAGATGTTGATGGGACTGTGTCCAGTGTCCCATGGCTGACACAACATGTACGACAGGCACCCAGGTGATGTCCAGTAAACTGCCGCACTGGTTTTGGTATCCTACAATGCTGCTCCGAAAATTGGCGTGCGGCGCCCCGGGGGGGGGGGGGGCGTGGGGGAGGCGGCGTGAACGGGCCTCCCCAGGTGGCGGCCATCTAGCTGAGTTGCGCCCGCTCTTGCGGCTACAGCGTCTCGCTCACCATGTTGTTGAGTTGCTCCCACTCTTGCAGTGCAGCGATAGGCGGCTGCCACATGGCTCTTAAAATGGCGGACGGCTCCTCGGTTTTGGGCCTGGTCCACTGAAATGGCCCTGGGACACCTTGGAACTCGGACGCTTGCCTGCTAGGGCTTGGGCTCCATTCTCGAAAAGCGTCCCCTCAGCCGTGAAGATTCTACAAAAGTCTTGGGGGCCCCCGACTCCCGCAGGCTTCCGGTGGGGAGCGGCTGCCATGATTGCTCGCGGAATGACCACGACGGAGCCACGAGATTGTGGTGCTCTCATGCTGATGCCAGCTTCAGTCTGAATGATCCAGAAACAAGGTGGGGCTTTCATCGTTTGGGAAAAAAAAATGTTCTAAACCAATGAAAAGTGTTATTTTTAGGTCATATGACCAAGCCTTCCATCTTTAGGAAACCAAAAGTAAAATGAACCAATGAAAAGTTTTATAAACAAGTCACATGACCTGTTATGCGGCATAGGGCTACAAAAAGCGTAGAAAATCCGTTGGCACGTGAGGCGGCGTCAGTAGCGGACCGATGTGCGAATAGGCCGAAGGCAGCACAACGCGCCGAGATTCGGATGGCACCGAGGTGGTGTCCAGCAAATTGCCGCACTGGTGTGGCCATCCTACAATGCTGCGCCGAAAGACGGCGTGTCCAGCTGAGTTTCTCCCGCTCTTGCGGTACAGTGACTCGAACGCGCCGAGATCCGGATGGCACCGAGGTGGTGTCCAGCAAATTGCCGCACTGGTGTGGCCATCCTACAATGCTGCGCCGAAAGACGGCGTGTCCAGCTGAGTTGCGGTCACTGTTGCGGTACAGTGACTCGAACGCGCCGAGATCCGGATGGCACCGAGGTGGTGTCCAGCAAATTTCCGCACTGGTGTGGCCATCCTACAATGCTGCGCCGAAAGACGGCGTGTCCAGCTGAGTTGCGGTCACTGTTGCGGTACAGTGACTCGAACGCGCCGAGATCCGGATGGCACCGAGGTGGTGTCCAGCAAATTGCCGCACTGGTGTGGCCATCCTACAATGCTGCGCCGAAAGATGGCGTGTCCAGCTGAGTTGCGGTCACTCTTGCTGTACAGTGAGTCGAACGCGCCGAGATCTGGATGGCCCCGATGTTGTGTCCAGCAAGTTGCTGCACTGGTGTGGCCATCCTACAATGCTGCGCCGAAAGTCGGCGTGGGGTGCCCCGTTGGCTTATGAGGTGATGTCAGTAGTGGACCGATGTGTGAATAGGTCGGAACCAGCACAAGGCGCCAAGATCCGAATGGCAAGTCCTGGATGTTGAGTGCCTCAGTTGAGAGTTCTGAGCAGTGCTTGTAAGACTGTCTGAAGCTTATTTGCACCTGCTGCAGCTTCACTATTGCCCTGGTGTGGCCAAAGGTGGCACATGACATAGGCGGCCGGCTCCCGAGGTCCGGCGGAACTTTTTTCCTTTTCCTTTCTGCTTCTTTTCCTACAATCCGTTTCATCTGAAGACACGACCAGGTCCCTGAATGTGTGCAGGGGGACGCTATTGATTGAATGAAAATGGCGGCTTGACACAAAGCTGACTCAAGCGTTACTGTTGATGCTATACAGACAAAAATTGGTTTTCAGTTTGTACATTCTTCAGGTTTTTTTTTTCCATCCAAGTCTGATTGAGAGTTTGTAGAAAAATGGCTTCAGATTTTCCACATACTACTCTTCAACATTCTTCCTAAATGTAACAATGTGAAACTCACTAGGAGAACGGCTGTTTCTGTTTCCTTTCAAAATGCTGCCAACAATATTTTCTGAATGGAAGACACCATCTTGTAGCATAAAGGGCCGAAAGGGGTTCTGGTCTGGCCGATGGTTGGTGGAGACATTTTGACTATATCTTGGACCTGCCCGGCCTCGCCCAAAATGGCGCCGGTATAAATGGGACTCGTAACTCCTTGCCCGCAAATGTATATCTAGAAAATGTTATTGTAAGTGGCCCTGTCGTATTTTAATTACAAAATGTACGTCCACCGATTCCGCAACTGTTAGACACCTTTGTTCTTGCAACCTAATGGCCCGCTCGTTACGTTCTTCTACAGTGTAAATGTCTCCTCATCATATACGATTTCAGTTTGCTCCGTGGCCGGCCCACGTGGTTATAGGCCCGTATTTGTATACTGACATTTTCACAATAAAGGTTTTTAAAACAAAACACGGTAGTAGTATTTACATTGGTAAAGTTTTTACTTTTAGTCACTGTTTTCGAATCAGTAAAGGCAAGTGAAATAAAGCAGTCCAATTACATGACGGATAAAAGGTATAATATGTAGGAACGCAGTAAAGATAAATGCTTAAGGGCAGTTGTGTTTTTCATGTCTGCAATATAAAGTGATCGATAAGAATCTGATAATCAGGCGTATCGGCGACTAAGACAGCAGGCCGAATCTCTTTTACTCAACGGCTCCGTCATGGAAGGAAGAAATGCCCTTTTTCTCGAAAAAGGAATATATTTTACTTACAAGACAGTTGTAAATTTTCCGGGAAAGTACATTAGCCTGGAATATTATAACATATGTTTGAAAAAAAAATATTGTTCGAAAACAATAAAAAGCGTAATTTTTAGGTCATATGACCAAGCTTTTCATCATTAAATTAACAAAAGTAAAATGAACCAATGAAAAGTTTTATTAACAAGTCACATGACCTGTTATGCTTACGTTACGCGCTGCGCGCCGCGCCTCGGATCACTTCCGGGTGCGGTAACGCGGCGTGTCATATAACGCATTACGCGACAACGTAGGTCAAGAATATAGTCAAAATGTCTCCACCAACCAGCGTTCGGAACACAACCCCTTTCAGCAGTCCAAAAAGTTCTGTTAAATGACAACAGAGGGGACAGGCAACAAGAACCATCAGTCAAAGAGGGGAGGGCAAGTTCTTCTTTCCGGGTCATGTTGGGGCGCTACCGGAACTGATCGAATTGATAGTCTACAGTGTTTCTGGATGTTTCAGACTAAAGCTGGCGTCAGCATGAGACCACTACCATCTCGTAGCTCCGTTGTGGCCATTCCACGAGCAATCATGGCAGCCGCTCCCCACCAGAAGCCTGCGGGAGTCGGAGGCCCCCAAGACTTTTGTAGAATCTTCACGGCTGAGGGGACGCTTTTCGAGAATGGGACCCAAGCCCTATCAGGAAAGCGTCCGAGTTCAAAGGTGTCCCAGGGCCATTTTAGTGGACCAGGCCCAAAACCGAAGAGCCGGCCGCCATTTTGAGAGTCCTGTGGCAGCCGCCTATCGCTGCACCGCAAGAGTGGGTGCAATTCAGCTGGATGGTGGGCAAGACGCTGTAGCCGCAAGAGTGGGCGCAACTCAGCTGGATGGGACAAGGTTCAGAATTGAAGAGTCATCAAAAGGCAAAAAGTTCCGCCGGACCCCGGGAGCCGGCCGCCTATGTCGGGGGCGATCTCAGGCTACACCAGTGCAATAAGACTTGGGGAGGGTGTCGGAGCCAAGCGTCTTCTCCGAGTCCATGGCCATCACACCGCCCCTCAGGGGCCTCCGTCAAGCTGTTTAGGAAGGTAACATATCACATTGTTTTCTAATGCAGTCAGGTCCATAAACGACACTCACTTACTTTGAGAATAGTGAAGCTGCAGTAGGTGGAAATAAGCTTCAGACAGTGTTGCAAGCGCTGCTCAGAACTCTTAACTATGGCACCCAACATCCAGAACTTATGCCATTTGAGAATGGCAGTGACATCGAAGCAACTCAGGGACCAAAACCATTAACGTACTTTCACGTATGAAAATCTTACTTGGGGAGGGGGCAGGAGCGAAGCGGCCCCTCCCAGTCAGCGCCACCACACCGTATGTTGAAAATTTGAAGCCATCGTTCTACAAAGTCAACCAAACTTGGATTGAAAAATCTAGAAAAATGTACAAACTGAAAACCAGTTTTGGTCTGCATAGCATCAGTAGCAACGCTTGAGTCAGCTTTGTGTCAAGCCGCCATTTTGATTCAACAAAGCACAGGCATTGAAAAAGGCTCAAACTCAGAACTCTGAACTATGGCACCCAACATCCAGGAGCTTGCCATCCGGATCTTGGAGCCTTGTGCTGCTTTCGACCTATTCACACATCGGTCCACTACTGACATCATCTTATAAACCAACGTTATGTAAATAGTTTTTTAATAAAATGTTTTACCCTGTTTCTTTGCTGGTGTGTTGTCTATATTTTTAATATTTGCATAGGGTTTGTCGTTATTTTGTGCGGCATGGGTGATGGAGCCGAGTTGTCTTGCAGCCCTCATGGTGTGGAGCTCAGTTCATCTCACTATTTTCGTATTTCTCATGAAGGGTTGTTCCTAATATTTCTATTTTAGCGAGGTCAAAAAGAGATCCAATTAGTGGCCTACTGATTTTGCTCGATTACTTTTATTTTTTTACACGATTTTTCACTATCTGCAAAGACTAAACAGAGTATTGCGACTTTGTGCTTGTTTGTAAATAGAGAATGATCCAAAGAGAACCAATTCTAAAACAGTAAATGCTTGGACAACAATCAATCAAATGGAGAGACAAGCAGGCACGTCGGATTACAACGGGGGTAAAGGCCTGCGTTAACTACCCTTCAGTATCTGCAAAGAGAGAGTACTACTAAGACAAAAGAGGGGAGGGGGGGGGGGTGCAGCGTTCAAAGCACATCAGCGTGCATAAATACGAAAATGTTTTTATCTATCACGTACTTGACATTTTAAAGCTTTTCATATTTGCTATTAAAAAACCAATGAAATTCACAGAAAAAACCATAGGTTATAGTGGATATATAGTTAGGAATTTGCATTTACAAAACCTTGAAAATTCAATGAAAAAACCATTGGTTTTAGGCCATATATAGTTAGGGATTTGCATTTACAAAACCTTATTTTACTCGCATAAAACCATTGAAATTCCATATATAGTTATAAGCGCTAACTATATATCGCGCACCCGCAATCCACTGCTGATGATGTCACATATTACATCATTCATGACATGGTTAGTGACATCACTGATGACATCACTGATGACATCTCAAATGACATCACTGATGACATCACTGAAAACATCTCATTTGACATGACTGATAACATCACTGATGATATCATTCATGTGATAATACGATGAACCTCTTCAGACTCTAATATAACCTTAGATACAATCAGTGTAAACAGACACTCACAGACTGTCACTCATCCATGGAGTTACTCACACACCTAGTCAGTCATGCAAAGAATCAATCACACCTCCATTTCCTCAAATATACAGTTATACAAACTTTACTTATTCAAACATATACTAACACATATTTACTCTCTTATACAATCCCTGATACAAGTTCACAATGATCCATACAGCCACTCACACATTCACTGGCTCTTATGCACAGTTATTTATATATGTCAACTCTCACATGTACTGTGTTTTACATATGTACTTACTTTGACATGTAGCACTGAGATATCCATTCACTCACCAATACACTCATGCACACAGTCAACCGCCCATACAGCTGTTTCCACATGCACTTTTGAAACCATACATCTAGTGAATCAACTGCTCACACATCTATGCACAGAGTCACACACCTCCCAGCCACCCACACACACACTCAGTATCCCATACAAATACTTGGGCAACCAATCAATAACCCATATAGTTACTCATATAGCTACTTATCAACACATGCAACAGTTTACAGAACAACAGACATAATGATGCACAAATTAAGACAGTTTAGTCACTAACCCATGCACTCAGTGCGACACATTTAATCACTCACTCATACAGTCAGTCATGCACCTACTAAATCCTTCATCCAGACACTTATATATCCACTCATTCTTCAATATGTAAGAGATATTTTAACTTTACAGAAACATACAGTCACTGGATGATGTCATCAGTGATGTCATCAGTGATGTCATTTGAGATGTCATCAGTGATGTCATCAGTGATGTCACTAACCATGTCATGAATGATGTAATATGTGACATCATCAGCAGTGGATTGCGGGTGCGCGATATATAGTTAGCGCTTATAACTATATATGGAATTTCAATGGCTTTATGCAAGTAAAATAAGGTTTTGTAAATGCAAATCCCTAACTATATATGGCCTAAAACCAATGGTTTTTTCATTGAATATATATATATATATATACATATATATATATATATACATATTACCTACTGGCAGTCGCTAGTAGGTATATATAGTTAGGATTTTTTCCCTATGGGATTTTTGAAAATTCTATGTCTAATAACTTTGGCGTTTGTGGACGGAATTGGCTGAAATTTTCTGGAAAATGGCACATTTTGTTTCTGAGCAGCTCCTGGAAATTTGGGGGGGGTCGTCAATGGGGGGCCGAGAAAAAAGGGGGGTCCCAAAACGCGTTTATCCCATGTTAATTTCCATAGGGCGGTTGGACTCACTTTTAGCTCGAACGGCTGAATGGATTTCCACGAAACTTGGCAAAATTGTAGGGACTGTTAGCCCGATGTGCCTTTGCTAGGTCTCAATATATGTGCTTCAGTGGATTTTGAGAAATTAACGTTTAAATCAAGATATATATCTGTAACAGCGGTCCGGGCAGCGATCCGGTTCGCGTACTTTTCGCGTAACGGAACTTTGCGCACGGAAAGCTGATTGGCTCTTTGGTGTCTGTCAACATTCTAAACAGTCCGGTGCAGCCGCCATCTTGTCTCTCGGTAGGATCGAGAGACAAGAGGAGGCCAAAACAAAGGGGGAAATTTCCATAAGGGGGCATAGTAGATCCTCCCTGACCCCCTAGGTTTTATGTGGAGGTTTTAAAAGGGCCCAGCAGGGTCAAAAAAAAATTCTTTTTTTTTTTTTTCGCGATGAGCGCCTAGTACGCGAACCGGAAAGCGTTCTAGGCAGCGCACTATAAGGATAATAGAATGATACACTTTTCAAAGACTGTATGTTAATTGTTTGTTGTTTTTGTTGTTTTTTTTTTGTTTTCTTTATTTTTAAAGTTTTTTTTAATTTTGATTGTTTTTCATAATGTATTAAACTTTCTAACATTTCAGTGTCTGAAATGTCATTATTTTCTTGAAATATTGTTTGCAATCTGTGAGGTTGTAAAATGTCCTCATTTGCAAGGAGGGCATCTACTGCTTGGACACATTGCAGCAGTTCATTATCCAAGCTTTCATCCATAAATTCCATGTGAATTGCGGGTAACAGTATCTTTTCTTTACTCCCTATAGCTGTCTTTTTTGTAACATACCTGTCTGTTTCCTTTCCTTATACTTACTGTTCCTTTTTTTAAAAAAAATTTTTTGGGTTCGCTCAAAGTTCGCGTACCGGAGTGCGAACTGGGAGCGAACTAATAGAAATAGAGCTTGGCAGAGTTCAAAGAATTCTACCAATTTTTTTTAATAATGGGGAGGTAGTTCTGAAAAGAACTTTTTTTTTTGTTTTTGTTGTTTTAAATTTTTTTAATTAGTTTTCTGAACATTTTTTATATTTTTTTGTTTTTTTCTGAACATTTTGTATTTTTTTTTATTTTTTGGGGGGAGGGGGGAAACAAAAATGATTCATCGAAGAGGGCTCAACAGGAGCAACAAAAAAAAGAAGAATTTACTTTTTGGGGCGTTTTGGGCACACATGATTGTTGATGGCTCTCATTATAAGGGTAATGCTACTTTCGCGGTAGCAAAGTGTCTGGTTGCACCACACACAGACTTGCTTCACTTCCCCCATGTTGATTTGGATGTTTGGGATCACCTCCCTCGCCTCCGGTCCCGATACCTCCTGAACAACAGATCTTCTTGCCATTTCTGGGGGATTTTGTTGTTGGTCGCGAAGCTGGGCATTACTGTAATTGTTAGGGTGCCACCGACTCATGTGCCTGTGCATTGTATAATTCCCATAGCTGTACTTTTTGTCAGTGCCCCTTGAAAGACGATCGCCGCAAATGCGACAAAAGACGTATCTGGCATTGACTTTTTTTTGGTCAGGTGGAAATTTAAAAAATTGCCAGATGTAGTTTTCTTTCCTGTTATATCTCCTGGGCTCCTCTGGCAAAAACTCTGGATGTTCTTCCTCTTCCTCCTCTTCTTGATTTTCCTCCTCTTCTATAATTAGTGAAGCAGGTGGTCCTTTCTTCCCATGAGGAGGTGGAGGAGGTGGTGGGGGCACACTGGCTGAAGCAACCATTGAAGCCATTGCTGAAGAATCAAAAAGGGTCTTTCTCTCACCAAGATGAAAGTCAGAGTGAGGAAAGAAGGAGGGGTTTTCATCATTTGGGAGAAGGAAAAATTCTAAACCAATGAAAAGTGTTAATTTTATATCACATGACCAAGTATTACATCATTAGGAAACCAAAAGTGAAATGAACCAATGAAAAGTGTAATTATCGAGTCACATGACCTGCTGTGTTTACGTTTCGCGCTTTGCTCCGCTTTCCGGTCCACTTCCGGGTCCGCTAACTTGGCGCGTCCAATGACGTATTACGCGATAACGCAAAACGTCATGCGAACGTAACAGTTACGCTAAAGGAACGTTTACTGGTTCGCGTACTAAGCCGCGGCTTTAAATTGAGCAAACGGGAAGCTGACCGGTTCGCGGACTGGGAGCGAAACAAAAAAAAAAATGTTTTAAAAAAATTGTCTAAAGAACATGAAAAATATATTTCAAGATTTAAAGAAGAATATATTTTACAGCTACAGATATTAGCTTTTAAAAAACCATTGAAATTCAATGAAAAAACCATAGGTTATAGTCCATATATAGTTAGGAATTTGCATTTACAAAACCTTGAAAATTCAATGAAAAAACCATTAGTTTTAGACCATATATAGTTAGGGATTTGCATTTACAAAACCTTATTTTACTCGCATAAAACCATTGAAATTCCATATATAGTTAGATGCGCTAACTATATATCGCGCACCCGCAATCCACTGCTGATGATGTCACATATTACATCATTCATGACATGGTCAGTGACATCACTGATGACATCTCAAATTACATCACTGATGACCTCACTTATGACAACATCCAGTGACTGTATGTTTCTGTAAAGTTAAAATATGTCTTACATATTGAAGAATGAGTGGATGTATAAGTGTCTGGATGAAGGATTTAGTAGGTGCAAGACTGACTGTATGGGTGAGTGATTAAATGTGTCTCACTGAGTGCACGGGTTAGTGACTAAACTGTCTTAATTAGTGCATCATTATGTCTGTTGTTCTGTAAACTGCTGCATGTGTTGATCAGTAGCTATATGAGTAACTATATGGATTATTGATTGGTTGCCCAAGTATTTGTATGGGAGACTGAGTGTGTGTGTGGGTGGCTTGGAGGTGTATGACTCTGTGCATAGATGTGTGAGCAGTTGATACACTAGATGTATGGGTTCATAAGTGCATGTGGAAACAGCTGTATGGGCGGTTGACTGTGTGCATGAGTGTATTGGTGAGTGAATGGATATCTCAGTGCTACATGTCAAAGTAAGTACATATTTAAAACACAGTACATGTGAGAGTTGACATATATAAATAACTGTGCATAAGAGCCAGTGAATGTGTGAGTGGCTGTATTGATCATTGTGAACTTGTATCAGGGATTGTATAAGAGAGTAAATATGTGTTAGTATATGTTTGAATAAGTAAGGTGTGTATAACTGTATAGTTGAGGAAATGGAGGTGTGATTGATTCTTTGCAAGACTGACTAGGTGTGTGAGTAACTCCATGGATGAGTGACAGTCTGTGAGTGTCTGTTTACACTGATTGTATCTAAGGTTATATTAGAGTCTGAAGAGGTTCATTGTATTATCACATAAATGATATCATCAGTGATGTGATCAGTAATGTCAAATGAGATATCATCAGTGATGTCATCAGTGATGTCACTGACCATGTCATGAATGATGTAATATGTGACATCATCAGCAGTGGATTGCGGGTGCGCGATATATAGTTAGCGCATCTAACTATATATGGAATTTCAATGGTTTTATGCGAGTAAAATAAGGTTTTGTAAATGCAAATCCCTAACTATATATGGCCTAAAACTAATGGTTTTTTCATTGAATTTTCAAGGTTTTGTAAATGCAAATTCCTAACTATATATGGACTATAACCTATTGTTTTTTCATTGAATATATATATATATATACATACATACATATATATATATATATATATATATATATATATATATATATATATATATATATATATATATATATATATATATATATATATATATATATATATATATATATATATATATATATATATATATATATATATATATATATATATATGCTGCAAGGCTCGCCTGTTCCACAACTTCTCCAAAAGACTTGCAATAAGACGAGGTAGACCCTGTTCAGTGCTTCTTTTAGTTTATTTTCAATTCAACCATACCATCAAGATGTGTTTCGCCAGCTCCCTGCCTTGATCACATGACAACAATGTCGTGAGATACACCCTCTTTTAAAGTGACAGTGCTTCAATAGACATAGAAGATTTATGCAACTATAATTTTTCTATTCACGTTTTTTGGACATTTCAGTTATATGAAACAATGTATTAAAAAATCATAGTATTCATTTCATGCTTCAAATGCATTGACAATTTAGTCTGGTTATAAATGTAAAATACGTTTTCGGGTAATTGATGCCCGCTACCATTTCAATTTTACACATGTGTTTTGTTTAAAACAAACATACAAAATGAATAACATGCTTTGAATGCATTAATAGTCAGATCTAGATACTTTTTTTTATGATAGCCGATACAATCTATCATATAGTTCCCTAAGGACATTAACCCATACGTGAAACAATTTTTGAATATTGCTCTCCATAAATGTCTAATAAACATAATACAAATGTGCATCCCCGGAACCCTAAAAAAACTCATATCTCCTAGTGTTGAAAAGAAAATAACCTTTTAACCTAAAATCCATTAATTACTATCCAACAAGTGACACCTTTAGTGATTACTTTGTACTTTAACATATATCTGAGGCATTGCTGCAACCAATAGCCTAATTCTACATAATGGAACAATTTTCATGGAAACAATATTTAAATAAGATGTAACATTTGTAAGGTAATTCCCGCAATCGAAAAAACAATATTCTGTTGAAATACTAGTCAATTCATTGATTTGATAAAATACAATAAATAGTTATTATATAAAAGAGAAAAACCTCCTTTATATACAAAAATATAGATATATAAAAAAAGTTTTTAGATAAATATATATACACTGCTATAATACATCTCTATTAATAATAATTCCTATAATGCATAAAAAAGCTATTTAAAATATTTACATAAGCATATTTCATGAACAATTGATCTTTTTTACCTGCAACAATAAGGACATTTATTAGGAACAAATTAGTGCAATTTGAAAGTCATAGTAAACCAAATATGTATGTGCATGCACATGCCTCTGCACATGCCAAAGCATGTACATCCGCACCCACATCCACATATAACCACAATATTTTACAGTATACTGATAGTCATTCACCCTAAATCTAATTGTTTTTTACTGAGGGCTATTATTCCAAGTATGGAAAGGGGTGACCACTCGGTCCCCCCGAACGTATGGCAGAGTACCCCGATCCCCCCGGGAAGCCATCTTGGGCGGGAGGCGAGTCTCGGCTGGTATGCCCGAAGCGGCGTAGCCGGGGCGCGCCCTTTTCCCGCCCTGGAGTGGGCTGGCCTAGACACTGACGAGGCCGGGCCACGCCCTCGGGGCAGGCCGGGGCGGGTTTACGCCCGCCCTGAAGACGGATAAAAGGAGCAACAAGCCAAGGAAGCATCCTCTTGTTCCTGTGCTCTGAAGCTGCACCACCTCGCTGCACGTGAGCTCGAGACGGAACGAAGAGCCAATTTTGAGCGTTGTAATCTTCTTGTTTGTTTTGCAGATACTCTGTCGGAGAATGCCTAAGAAGGCGGGAAAGCGAATGACTACCGACCAGATGCTGCGTGTTCTCATGAAAGAGGTGACCGACCTAAAGAAGCGAATGGCGGAGAAAGACGAGGAAGGGGGGCCGAAACGTCCTTTGGCGGGAGCAGCTCCAGGAGGAAAAGGCAAGAGGCCCAGGAGGGGAACAGCTGGGGGAGACGTCCCAGTTCCCTGTACCCCACTCGAAGCACCCACTCCGGTCCCGGAGGGAGGGAATCCGATTCCCGTAGTGGTCACCCCCGTGTCCGGGGAGGATATGCCGCCCGAGCTGGCCGCACAATTAGCAGCGTGGTTGGGTAAAGGTAGCAAGGGCGCCACGGCTGACGACGCGCAGGTGTTGATGAAGCAACTGCGTGAAACAAGGGAAGCGACGAAGGCACCATCGCCGGCTGCGGCAGTAGAGAAGCCACCTGGGACAGGTCCAGTCGCAGATACAGGTTCCGGTTCAGGTAAGCGGCCATTGCCGATTGCGAGGGATGAGTCTGCACCCTCTCGAAGGGAAAGGTTGGGTCAACATGTCCCTCTGGCTATCAAAGAGAAGATATGGGCAGAGGAGTATATAAACATCTTCTCGTTGCTTACCGATCATTATGAGATGGAGCATGTTAAGAGCCAGAAGGAGCTCATGCATCCGAGTGTTTGGCGCGCAAAGATGGCCGCCTTTAAGGTAAATGAAAACATTGGTAATTGGGGCAAAGCATGGGGGGTTTTTACATCCATCTTGGGTGAACTTAGGCCCGAATTGCTGCCCGAATTGCCGATTTATCAATCACGGATCATGGGGTATTCAGTATCTCACGAGGGCAACCATTGGTTTTGTTACGATAATATTTTCAGAAAAGCGAAAGAGCATGATAAAAACTTAACTTGGGATTGTTATGATTCTGTGTCCTGGTCCAAAATGGAGGATTCTGGTATGTTGAAGGTGCCATTAGTAGGGAGTAACGTGGGTGAATCCTCCCGCCAATATGCGGGGACGCCCTTTCGATCAGGTACGAGTAACGACAATCACTCGAGGCCAATCGGCAACGCAGGAAAAAGGGGGGTTTGTTGGAACTTTAACAGGGGGAAATGTACTAGGCCCCAGGGGTCATGCAAATTTAGGCACGAATGTGGGGGGTGTGGGCAATCATCCCATCCTGAGTCCATGTGCAGAGCCAAAACGGGTGATAACGGGGGTAGAGGAGGCGCCAAACAGGTCTGACATAGTCCGAGGGGCGCCTTTACCTACTCCGATTGATACCATGGCAATGATTCCCTGGCTCAGCGAATACCCGGATCACGCTTCCGCTGGGGTGTTGCGGGATGGGTTTTCATATGGTTTCCGCATCCCAGTGGGGAAGTTTCAGGGTATAGCGAAATGTAAAAACCAGATATCGGTCTTGCAGCATACGACCGTGGTACAGGAAAAGATAGGGAAAGAGGTTACTCGAGGTCGAGTCGCCGGTCCATTTGATGTGCCACCAGTTGCTAACTTTGTTTGTTCCCCTTTAGGGGTGGTCCCCAAGAAGGACCCGGGTGAGTTTCGGCTGATACATAATTTATCAGCCCCACGTGGTCTTTCTGTGAACGATGCGATAGACCCGGAAGTGTGTTCGGTGCGGTACGCATCCTTCGATGAGGCCGTAGCCTTATTGAATCGCCTGGGGCCCGGTGCGCTGATGGCAAAATCTGATATCGAGTCAGCGTTCCGGTTGCTCCCGGTACATCCAGACGATCAGCGTCTCCTTGGTTTCATGTTTCAGGGTCACTATTACATGGATAGGTGTATGCCGATGGGGTGCTCTATATCGTGTGCCTATTTCGAAAAGTTCAGTTGCTTCCTGCAATGGGTCTTCACAAAGAAGACGGGGTTTCAACATGTTATGCATTATCTCGATGACTTTTTGTTTCTGGGGGCAGCCGGGGATCCAGAATGTGGACAGGGTTTGACTGCATTTTGTGTCTTGATGAATCAGTTTGGCGTGCCATTGGCACCAGGTAAGACTGTGGGTCCCTCGACTTGCCTCGAGTTTCTGGGGATCGAGCTCGATTCCGAAGAAGGTTGTTTTCGTTTACCAGGTGACAAAGTGTTGAAATTCAGGGCATCCCTGCAAATGTGTATAAGTGAATCTAAGGTTAAGCTACATCAATTACAGCAATTGGTAGGACAGTTGAATTTTGCCCTAAGAGTTATACCGATGGCCCGCCCCTTTTCTCGCTCGATCGCTCAAGCCATGGTCGGCCTGAGGGAGGGTCATCATCGCACAAGGCTCCCGGCAGAGGTTCGCCAGGACATGCGCATTTGGTTGGCATTTCTGGCAGATTTCAATGGTCGAATTGTCTGGAACAAACCGGCCGTGTCCTCTGAGGAGCTAGGGCTGTGGACAGATTCGGCAGGGAGCATTGGTTTTGGTGCCATATTCGGCACTCAGTGGTCGGCACAAAAATGGCCGTCATGGTGGCATGATAGTGGTCTGACAAGCAACATTGCTTTCCTAGAACTTTTTCCCATACTGGTGGCCCTGAGAACTTGGCCCGAGGGGTTCAGAGATCACTCTGTGGTATTCTGGTCTGATAACATGACCGTTGTTGAGTGTATCAATAGCCAGGCAGCACGATGCAAATGGATTCTGAGATTGCTCAAGGAAATTGTGTTATTGTGTATGCAATTGAATGTACTATTTAGGGCAAGACATGTCCCGGGGGTGATGAACCAGGCGGCTGATGCGCTTTCTCGTTTTCATATGCAGGCCTTCTGGGGTTTTCTGCCCACAGCGGACCCGGTGGCAGCACCCTTTCCCGAAGCTCTCTGGTCTCTCGGTGCCCAGAACTACAGAACCTCGTGGGAGAGAGTTTAGCACCCAGGACGAGGAAGGCATATGAAGGGGCGTTCCGTTCCTATTGGGCCTTTTTAGGGGCGGCTAGGGGGGAGCTTTGGGGCCAGGAGGAGTTGGTAGTGAAATTCCTGCTGTCTTTACGTCAGGCAGGCAAATCAGTGGCTACGGCCCAGAGGCATCGGGCCGCCATTTCCTTTGTGGCTAGAGCTCATGGGATCCAGGACCCGACAGCGTCTTTCGTTGTGCAAAAAGCGCTACGTGGGTGGCAACGCCTTGAGGGTCGCAGGGTAGATGAAAGGCGCCCGATAGGTTTGGATAGGTTGGCCCTGTTATTATCTAGACTCCCTGCAACATGTTCATCCCAGTATGAAACGGTGTTATTCCGAGCCGCTTTTACGCTGGCATTCCATGGGGCTATGCGGGTAAGCGAACTAGTGGCGAGGAACAAGCAGGACGTGATGGGGGGACTGTGCCGAGAGCACGTTCAGATCAGAGGGGAGACGATGACTCTTTCGTTCGTCAGGTCCAAGACCGATCAGGGTGCGATGGGTGATTGCATAATCATACAAAGGATCCCCGGGTCCTCCATGTGCCCGGTGAGTTGTGTAGAGGAATATTTTGCACAAAGGGTGGCATCATGGGGGGGGACCTTGTTGAGACACGCTGACACCACCCCACTGACGAGGTTTCAGTTTCAGCGGGTGCTTGCGATGTCGATTACTGCTGCGGGCTTGAACCCGGGCGAGTTTGGGACCCATTCCTTTCGGATAGGGGCTGCTACAGAGGCTACAGCCAGGGGTCTGAATGTCGAACAAGTTAAACGTGTGGGGCGTTGGTCCTCCAATTGTTATAAGAGGTATGTGCGGTTGCACATGTTGTGAAGCTGTAATGATGTACTCACGCTTCTTGTTTTTATTTGGTTTCAGTTGCGCAAGCCTACGAGGCGGGGCGGACTATGCAGTCGACCCAACACCGGGCCAGCGGTCAGACTTCACCGGCTGTGAAAAAGGAGGTGTGGGTCGTGGGCCACTCATACGTGAGGCGTGCCGCGGACGTATTCAAAGCAGATGACATGATTCACGTGGCTGGGGAATACGGGTACAGTGTGTCCTTCTACGGAAAGGGCGGACTCTGTATTGACCAGTTTCAATCATTTTTTGAGGGTTTGCTAGGGCGGACGAGGTCACCGCCGTCTATAATCATAGTACATCTTGGGGGCAATGATTTGGTCACCACTGGTAGACGACTTCTCCTTGAGGCGATGCTTTCCACTGTAAGTTGGTTGGCGAGGAGAGTTCCAGGGTGCACGATTGCATGGTCACATATGATCCCACGAAAAGTATGGCGGGGGGCTATTTCTGTTTCTGCTCTGAATCATTCAGTAAGGAAAATTAATAACAAAGTGAGTAGATTGTTCCGTTCCAATACACTGCATTCTATTTCGCATGGTTGTATTACTGGTGACAGTATGTATTTGGGGGATGGTGTTCATTTGTCCCGGGTGGGGAACGAGTTACTCATAGGGGACTGTATAGCTTGGCTAAAGACTTTAAGACATGACCTTTAGGTAGGAGTGTTGTGGGGGGTCCGGATAGCCGGTCAACTATCCGGCCTGTGGCGGTAAGTCATGATCGGTGAGCACTAATTGGAAGATCCCTATGAGTGGGCGTCACCCATTACGGATGGGAGCGCTCGAGGGAGGTGGCCATTGGCCCCTCAACGGGGTAGGCGGTCCCTTCTAAGGATGGGCCGCCGAAAGGAAAGGAAAGGCGGTCAAGGCCCCTTCCTGAGTAGGAGGGGCTACAGCCCCCTCCTGGAGAATTTCCCGGGGCCAGGTCATCTGCGACGGCAGATGCGGTAAGTTGTGTGGGGTTTGGGGGGGGGTCTACGCTACCTTCTAGATACCTCACACGAGTCCTCGGACGACCTTTAAGTGGCGTCGAGTTTATTGGGGCCCCCGTCAAGTCAAGGGAAATTGGTAGTTGCACTCGAGGTACACCTCTGTGCGGTCGCCCCTCACAAGTGAGGGGGATATTTCTGGTTTAGGGATCTTGACACCGGTTACGACCTTGCCGTTGGCCCTTAAACGTTAGGATGTACAATTTCAAAATTTCAAGTTAAATGTTTTGTAGGATGTTAGTTCGGCTAGGAGAACCTTTGTATTAGAGAATATGTTAAGGTTAGCCAAACATCGCAATGTGGTAATGAAATTGTACATAATATGAAACTGTTATTTTAATGTTTTAATTTTGTTTCATATTTTAATAAATACGGCCGGGAGGGTCACTCCCTCCCGTCTTCCAAAAGTTCAGAACTGTTTCCGGTTTCCCATCCTTGGGGATTGTGTTGAGAGGGGGTGGCGGGTATCTCAGCCATATGGAAAGGGGCAACCACTCGGTCCCCCCGAACGTATGGCAGAGTACCCCGATCCCCCCGGGAAGCCATCTTGGGCGGGAGGCGAGTCTCGGCTGGTATGCCCGAAGCGGCGTAGCCGGGGCGCGCCCTTTTCCCGCCCTGGAGTGGGCTGGCCTAGACACTGACGAGGCCGGGCCACGCCCTCGGGGCAGGCCGGGGCGGGTTTACGCCCGCCCTGAAGACGGATAAAAGGAGCAACAAGCCAAGGAAGCATCCTCTTGTTCCTGTGCTCTGAAGCTGCACCACCTCGCTGCATGTGAGCTCGAGACGGAACGAAGAGCCAATTTTGACCCACCCACCAGCCCCTGAGGACAGCAAGTGGTTTTGAATAAAGTTTGATGTGATAACTCTTTTATTTTGCAGGTACCGGATTATTATTGTGATAATTTTGAATATGCAATAAAGAAATGGTCAATTGTGGTATGTGTTGCAAATAAAGTAATCCTGCTCTAGTGTTGATCAGTAGCATGCTTTTAATAAAGTGGTTGCTTTTAACTGTCTTTTAAGTAATTTAGTCATTTAGTTTAGAACTGTCGTATTTATTTTGGTCGGGCGGTAAGGTCATGATCGGTGAGCACTAATTGGAAGATCCCTATGAGTGGGCGTCACCCATTACGGATGGGAGCGCTCGAGGGAGGTGGCCATTGGCCCCTCAACGGGGTAGGCGGTCCCTTCTAAGGATGGGCCGCCGAAAGGAAAGGAAAGGCGGTCAAGGCCCCTTCCTGGGTAGGAGGGGCTACAGCCCCCTCCTGGAGAATTTCCCGGGGCCAGGTCATCTGCGACGGCAGATGCGGTAAGTTGTGTGGGGTTTGGGGGGGGGTCTACGCTACCTTCTAGATACCTCACACGAGTCCTCGGACGACCTTTAAGTGGCGTCGAGTTTATTGGGGCCCCCGTCAAGTCAAGGGAAATTGGTAGTTGCACTCGAGGTACACCTCTGTGCGGTCGCCCCTCACAAGTGAGGGGGATATTTCTGGTTTAGGGATCTTGACACCGGTTACGACCTTGCCGTTGGCCCTTAAATGTTAGGATGTACAATTTCAAAATTTCAAGTTAAATGTTTTGTAGGATGTTAGTTCGGCTAGGAGAACCTTTGTATTAGAGAATATGTTAAGGTTAGCCAAACATCGCAATGTGGTAATGAAATTGTACATAATATGAAACTGTTATTTTAATGTTTTAATTTTGTTTCATATTTTAATAAATACGGCCGGGAGGGTCACTCCCTCCCGTCTTCCAAAAGTTCAGAACTGTTTCCGGTTTCCCATCCTTGGGGATTGTGTTGAGAGGGGGTGGCGGGTATCTCAGCCATATGTATATAGATACTCACTCATATTTAAACCTTTAGGCTGTTTGGTATCTAAAGTTAATATGTAGTGAGTTTCTAGTCGGCGTAACATTCCCTCCCTGTCCCCACCTCTCCTCTGTATAGGGACTGTGTCAATCAGAAAATATCTTAAATCTTTAGGGTTCCCTCCATGTGTTTCTTGGAAATATATATTCAAAGAACTTCGTTTCTTTTCCCATCTGAAGTGTTTTCAGAAAAACGAACACGGACCCAAGCAGGTAATTTGTAGAGTTTTTAATTTGTGCGCAAGACAATCTCCAGCAGGATCAACATCCAAAGAGGTACGTAGGCATGTTTCAAGGTTCCATCGTGTATCTTATTTACCCATGTTGATACAGACAAGTGTCCGCCTCAGACGCCCTTCGATCGCCTCCACGATCTTGTTCACCTGACGCCCTGAGACCGGACCACCATTTTAAATAGTGTATAACCAATCATACAGACGAAAATGACGGTGATGTGCAATAGACATAGAAAACATGTGTTATCAAAAGAGGAGCACTGAATTGAAAAACAGACTGTTTCAAATCAGGTAAATTCAATTTATATATTTTAAAAGCAAGTCTTAAAAGTGTTTGTATAATACATGGTGTCAGCAAGTCCCTATGATTGAAAATGGCAGCATAATAGTGGTGCACAGATGAATATTACAAGACACATTTGTGGCTAAAACTAATGGCAAGTGCCTAATAGTGCCATGTGATCATTCTTAGTAAGCTATATAGCTATGATGCAATAACCCACTACTGTGAACCATTATCGATAAAGGCCTACAACAGAAAGCATAAAATAGGTATAGTCAGCTAATAAATCAATAAATAAATACAGAAAATACTCCTAAAAGACAAGTGTCAGATAATGTGCAAAAGAGATACTTAAAACCACCAAGATAGAGATAATAAAAACACCTACAAACTGTGGGGTTAGTGCAAATGATGGCTAGATAATGTATACAATTTGCAATAAAGTTCTAATGCTAGCAGAAAATCTACCAATAACAAGTCAGAGATATGTGCATATTCACTGAAAAAAACCATAGGTTTCAGTGCTGATATAGTTAGGAATTAGCATTTAAAAAACCTTAGAAATTCACTGAAAAAAGTAGGTTTTGGGGGTGTTATAGTTAGCTGGACATTTCACAAAACTATTGAAATTCCTCCGATATAACTATATCTTGCGCGCCCGAAATCCACTGCTGATGGGGTCACATATTACATCATTCATGGCATGGTCAGTGACATCCCTGATGACATCTCAAATGACATCACTAATGACATCATCCAGTGAATGTGGTTTGCTTTGTTATTTAAATATGCATTATATATATAGTAATTTGCATTGAAGAATGAGTGTATGTATTACATATAAATATCTAGATGGAGGATTTAGTTGCAGTGTGATTGACTGTTTACTGGACTAATTTAAAGTGTCTCACTAAATATATTGGATAGTGACTAAACTGTGTGAACATCTGTATCACTTTGTCAGTTGTTGTGTAAACTGCTTCTCCAGTTGGTTACTAGCTATTTGAAAGTCTATATTAGTTATTGATTAGTTAACTGAGTATTTGTATGGGAGAGTGAATGTGTGTGTGGTTCAGTGGGGAGTATGTGACTGCCCAAAGATGTGTGAATAGTTGATTCAGTAGGTATATGAAGTTAAAATTACATGTTATAACAGTTGTTTGGGTGAGTGAATATTGTTTTGGGTGTGGTGATGAGCAAATATCTCTCTCAATGGTACATGTCCAACAAAGTAGAAAAATAAAAGGCAGTGTATGTGTCAGTTGTTTATAAATAAGTATACAAATTTCACATTCAAATTTGTTTTTATTTGTTTGATTAATTAAAATCTTACAAAACAGCTAAAACTTTTACAAATATACAATACTAAAACAATCCATATATTCAAATAATTTTCACCAGTCTAATATAATATTCAATCCTTTAAAATTATTTTTTAATTAATTCGGTAGGTTCGTCTTAACACAGCTTATAATTTAATCAAACACAGGCTTCCAACTTTTTTTGAACCATTTAAAGGAATTTCACAAAGGCTGAATTATTTGGTAGGTCTTCTGGATTTAAGCTTGCCATTAATGCCTGCCTACAAGTCCTTACACCACGTTCATTAAACAGTTTCTTAAGTGTACTTTTTCTTTCTAATTCAAGATTCGGGCAAAGGCACAATAAGTGTGAAATGGCTTCTGGTCCGGATTTACATAGCCTACACAGGCAGTTATCTTCTGATGTTTTCCATGGTGGCAAATGGCATAAGCCTGGAAAATTGCCAAATCTAGCATTCATAAAGATTTGTTTGTTCTTTTTTGACCAAGAGGTTTCCATATAAGTTTGGATCTTTTTTTTCTTGAAACCATTCACAATCGACCACGCATGCTGTCTTTTAACAACATTTTCTTTGTCCTTTATCAAGGAGAGATAATCAGTAAGTTTGTTTACTGTTTTTTTTAAACTCTCCTGCACAACAGTGGTGTTTCAAATAGGTGATATACCAAACTCATCAATTGTTAGATTTAAATAGGAGCCTGTTATTTCTTATTTCTTGCCACAGTAGACGAGACATTTTGCTGTCCTGATCGTTTTTTATTTTGTTCCACACTTTCAACGTGTGCCCTTTTCTTGCATAAGATTGGTCGTTTAGCCCAAATTCCAGTCTCACTTGGGCTTGTGAGGCGCTCTTTGGGAGAGAAAATAAAGTTCTCTAGGTTTTAGCAACCGAGGTGTTGATGATCTCTGCGTCTTTCCCGTTGAGCACCTCACTGCCATATGTTATAGTAGGCAATAATTTTGATGCAATTGTTTTTAATAGGGGACGATAAGACAAATCTCCTATGGATTTCTGGATTGATCTAAATGCACCGACAAGGGAGTTCGCTTTCCTTGTAATATCGAGTTTATGAGTCACAAACTTGCCATTATCGCTGAAAGTTACTCCCAAGTACTTATAGTCAGCTACTTGCTCCAGTTTTTTTCCTTGCAGGATCCATTTGTGTGCGTGTTTTAATCGTACGTTTTTTGTAATTACCATCACTTTGGTCTTGGCATCGTTTATATGCATACCATTTTCCTCGGAGTACTTAGTAATACCGTCGATCAGTCATTGCATCCCTACCTTTGTATAACTCAAGGGTATTACATTGTCCGCACATAATAAGCTGGGTATCTGAGTTTGAGCTAGCCTTGGTGGGTGGGCGTTAATGGCGTTTAGTTCAGTGGTAAGATCAGCTAAAAATAAGGTAAAAAGTAAGGGAGCCACCACACAACCATGTTTAAGCCCATTCGATGTTGGAATTATTTTGGTTAATGTTGATCCGTTGCCCATCCTCACCCTAAGCCAAGTTTCAGAGTGCAAGAGCTTAATCATCTTTTACAGCTTTTCTGGTATTCCTTGTTTTGCAAGTTTGTCCCATAAAAGTTCTCTATCGACACAGTCAAAGGCAGATTTAAAATCTACAAAACACATATATAAAGGTTACTTAGCTAGTATTGCTTTTTCTATTAATATTGCTAAAATGTAAAGATTTGTTGTCGTGCCGAGGCCTTTGACGAAGCCTGTTTGGTTTGGGGGTAATACCAGATTCTCTTTTGCCCAGTCAGTTAAATTCGTCAGTTTGGTTGGTTTGGATTTAGATGTGTTTCAAGAAACGTCACCCATTCTTATTCAGATAAACTGGTTCCAATTCCATATTGGTTTGGTCTAGCTAAGCCATTGATTATTCTCCAGAACTCCCTTGAGTTTGCCAGTGTACTTGCATGGAATATTTTTGTCCACAGGTCTTGTCTGGCTTTGTACTTTTCATTCCATATCAATTTCTTTAAGCTACGATTTGTATTCCTCAATGAAGCAGCTATATCTTTGTTAAGCCGAGACTTTGTTAGTTGTCTCCTCAGCCTATTTCGTGAGCATCTGAGTTTCCTTACAGCATAAGGTATAAAGATGTAATTTTCACTGCCTTCCCCTTTTTTGCATTGTGCCCATTTCCTTCTTTGTACACCTGTTGTTTTGGTATTATCAGTGACTACTTTGTGGGTAAAATTTTCCCAACGTTCTATGGGATTTGTGCTTGTTTTTTGTCCATAGATTCTGTCACAAGCTTTTTTGCCCTAGCCAAGATCTCATCCATGTTTTCAAGTTTCCATATAAGTTTCATGTAATTAATGGTACAGATCTTGCCTGGGATTGTCTGGAAGGTCTCAGATTTTGGACACAATATATTTATCTCGATAATTTGCTGACTGTGATCGCTATCCGTAACTTTATTCAAGGTATGAGATATTACCTTGTTAAATATAGATAGAGACGTCAACGTCTAGTCAATTCGTGAAGTACCGTTTTTTGAATAAAATCAACAAGCTGGTGAAGAGTCCGTTGAAAATCTGCCGTTCAATATTCTAAGGCCCAGCGCTTCCATGTCCTTCACCAAGTTTATCCCTATTTTATTTTGTTGACTGACGTTTTTTGGTTCCGTTATTGGGTCTGGGATCGCCCATTGTTGATTCTGTGATTGGACAAAGTCGCTCCGTACCAAAGGCATTAACAAATTTGTGTTGAAGTCCCCTGTTACAATATAATCAGCCAGTGGCTCTGCCAAAATTTGCTCGAGTAATAGGTTATTTAGGGCAGTAGTCAGCACTTTCTTTATGGTCCTTTTTGGTGGTATGTAGACGTTTACTAGAGTCAGAATTTTGTAAGGCATATTTTTACAGGCTTTATAATAAATTTTTCGTGCGAGAAGGTTTGGGTTGTTCGTATGAATTAGCTCATGTTTCGCATCTAGGTCATTTGATACAAAAATTGCTAAACCTCCACAGGGACGTCCAAATTTCTGATATTTACAGCTGGTTCAAAGTATCCCGTATGATGTTTTAACATAAATGGGTCTATTGCCCATGTTTCCTGCAGTAAAATTATATATGATTTTGAGTTGAAAATCCTTGAATTTTAGCTTCCTTCTTCTGACCAGAGATCCCATTAATGTTCCATGAGCATATCTTCAATTTTGGAAATACCCTATACTTTTCTTGCAGTTGCTCTTGCGATAGAGTTTGTCAGTGGTCCTTTGTACCGTGGAGAGATGCCGTAATCCAATGTTCGTTGGCCTCTTTTCTGTCCACTTTCTCTAATAGAATAGAACAGGCTTTGGCTTCATGGTTTATTTTTCTCAGAGGATTTTTTAATATGGAGAAAACAGTGTTACATTCAACAGACTGGGATTTTTTTGTATTGCTGCCAGTATATTAAAGGGGTGTTGGATAGACCTTTGGCGGGAGTTGGCTTATTAATATACCCCAATAGCGAAAACTTCCTTGCTCTTTCAGTATAGAGTCCGCTATAGGGTCTGTGGGTACTGTTATCAGTGTTAGTGGCAGTGTGCCTTCCGGATTTGACTGAAAGCCTACTGTTTCAATGTCTTCGGTTGATATTCTTTCAAGAGTTGGTAAGTTTTTCACTAACCGGAGAATATTTCCTCTATTTAGAATGTCGTGGGGTCCTCCTGATTCATATACTGGCTTAAGGACTATTTGTGTGGCCTTTTTTTTATTCGGCATTGTCTCGGTTGTTTTTTCCCTTGTTCTTCTGTTTTCTGTGCAGGTGATCTGCCTACTCTGACCTCTTTTTGTAATGACTAAATTATGTTGCATTTTTTCATAGTTCAGATTGTCAGTTGTTTCTTCTCTTTTGGGACAATTTATCATTAGTTTGATATTCCCTGTTTCTTTCAGTTCCAGGAGAACTTCTTTTTTTTTTACAAGTTCTGAGTTGACTGGACGGGTTTTATTCAAACCAGTCATTCAGAATTTGGTTAGATGGATGCATATGACTTTGGGCGTCGTTCTCTTTATACAATATGGTTCCGATCTCTCGTGTTGGCCTTACACCATTTTCCTTAGTCATACTCTGGGTTTGGTCGATTTGTATTCCGGAAAGAGTGAGATCATTTATTATACGGCCGTTTACAGTAATTTTCTTTGTTGTTCGCACTTCTGTGCTGTTTTTTGTTTGAATTCACGAAAACAGGAGGTTTGGTCGGAAGTTTCAGTTACACTAATGGTATTACTATCGGACAGTCTATGCTTTAAACTGAGGGCGGATGGTTTAGAGAATATATCGTAATATTTGTTCTCTCCTTCAGCGTTTTTTGCCACTTTAGTTTGTGGCGTCCCATTGATTCCTCCGTTTGATGCTTTTTCTTTTTCGCTTTTATCGTTTGAAGTATTTGTGGTTCTGGAGTATTTGTGTTCAAGAGTTCTTGCTCTTCCTTTATAGGATTTAGGTTTTTCGATTTCAGTTTGTTTAAAGGTTTCCTTGTTTACCCTGTTTCTTGCCTTCCTTAGTTTCTTTTTCTGTCTTTTTGTTAGTTCAAAAGCCAATGAATCCTCTTCTTCTTTATTCTGTTTACTGGGTGAGTCTCCATGTTTATTGTTTGCTTTGATTTATTTCACTTGAGTCATGAATTGTGTTCGCTTGGTTGATCAGATTTGGATTTTTGCTATATTCAATAAACAGTTCTGTCTGTTGATCTTGTTTGCTTTCTGAGATTTAGTTTTTTTTTTTTTTTAAATCTTTATTTTTATGCAGGCATATTAAGCATTTATCTTGTAACAATCCAACATATAGTCTGTTATACATAGAAATATCTTCGTATTGTTTGTCATGTATTATACATTTTCCATCTATGATTCGTTTACCTACAGTAATTCTAACTTAATCAAGCTGATATGTTCAAATATTATACACCGGAGTTTGTTAAATTGTCTTTCGCTGCTTCTCGCTTAACTTGAGCCCCCTTTTGTTAATCATAAGAAAACTCCTCCACCCAACAAACATAGGTCATCATTTTAAGTATGCTTCCACATCCTTCTCACCATCAGCAAGCCCCCCTGCCACCTCCGTTGCTGCTCAGTTACATTGTGGTAGAGTGCCGTTGCATTGACCCCATTCAGGCGGCCCTTTCTAGCCCAGTTCGCTACTCATCCTCACCCTCGGAGTCCAGTTCATCCCCTTCCGGCAGAGGTTCACATATCTCTCCTCTATAGACATTCCATGCTGCCCAAACCTTGTTCCATTTACGGGGAGCAGCTCGAAGGACATACACCGCCCTCTCTGTAACCATCAGTATATCCATATTTTTAGCCCATCTGTTCACAGTGGGTAGTTCCGGAGCCCCCCACTTCTGCGCGATATCTCTCTTAGCCACTGTCATGGCCAATGTAGCCCAAATTAGTCCATGTCTGTCTAGGTCGTTGGGATACCAGATGTTTAGGAGGCATTTGCGCGGTTCAGGCAGAACAGAGATTTTAAGTGTTTGGGAGATTGTACGCATTATTTGCCTTCAGAAGTCCTGTATGCGTGGGCAGTCCCATAGTGTATGAAATAGTGTACCCTCCTCCCCGCAGCCCCGCAAGCAGAAGGGATGTGGTGTTCTATGTATTTTGTGGAGCAACGTTCTAGTATAGTAGATGCGGTGTAAGATTTTGAGTTGCACTAATCTGAACTTTGCCGAGATTCCCACCTCTCTCGGGGAGGCTAATGCCTCATTCCATTGCGATTCGTCCGCCTCACCTATCTCCCCCTCCCATTTTTCTTTGAGTTTCTGTGTAGGGTCTTCCAAGTTGTTTAGCAGTTTTTTGTATGTGAGGGAGGTCGCTCTATGTTGCATAAAATCAGTCAGTAGTCTATCCTCTAGTGGTGAGGATTCCGGTATGGCAGTGCCCGTTGGAATTGCCCGGAGCAGTGCATGTCTGATTTGTATGTATCTATATGTTTCAGTGGATCTAAGACCATACTGCTGCTGGAGCTGTGGAAATGGTATTACCGTGTCTTTGTCCCAAAGGTCCCCTACCGTGGAAATGCCTATTTGGTCCCACTGCACAAATCCTTTACACAATCTGAGGGTCCCCAGTGACTTTGTGTCCCACAGTGGTGTCATTCTAGTGATTTTTCCTTTCCAGCCCAGACGTGCCTGTGCTATATGCCACAGGGCCGCTGTGTGCCGGGTTGGACCGATTAGATGTTTAAGTTGCGGTTTATTATATAACACTGAGAGCATACAGTCCGTCCCCAGCTGTGTCCAATCTGCCCGATATGCCGGGTCGTCTCTCGGGCGTGGAGCCATTGGTTGATTATTTTAAGCTGAGCTGCCCAGTAATATAGCTGTATGTTAGGCAGCGCAATCCCCCCCTCGTACCAACTTTTTACCAGTTTATCGTACAATGTACGCGCCGGGCCATTATTCCAAAGCAGATTGGAGACCAATGCCTCAATTTGTTTGAAACAACGCGGTGGGACGAGATGTGGGGTGTTTTCCAATACATAGAGGAACCTGGGGAGAGCCATCATTTTATATAAGGCTGCCCTCCCTAGGAGGGTCAGGGGCAGAGATGCCCAGTGCTTAACGTCTGCACGTAGGCGTTCCATAGGCGGTTTTAAGTTATTAGTAAAGAAGGCTGTTTCATCCTGCGTGATGACAATGCCCAAGTATTTAAAGGAGGTCGTTGCCGTTGCCAAAGGGCAGTCTACTTGTAGCATTGGCACCGGGCCCTTCAGTGTGTATATCACTGATTTCGACCAATTCAGTGTATAGCCTGATGACCTCCCGTGCGCATTGCAGAGTTCCAGTAGGGCTGGAATTCTGTCATCCGGGTCGACAATATATACAAGCATGTCCTCCGCATACAATGATATTTTATCTTCCCATCCTTCCTCCCATTTAATGCCTCTGAATAAGGGTGTCGTCCGAAGCAGAATAGCCAAGGGTTCGAGTACTAACGCAAAGGGTAAGGGTGACAAAGGGCATCCCTGCCTAGTCCCCCTGCCCAGCGGGAATGCCTGTGAGATGTGGCCATTGGCCACCACCTGCGCAACTGGTTTCGTGTACAGCAGTCGTATCCAGGCTATGTATTTTGGCCCAAAGCCCATACGTGCAAGCACTACAAAGAGATATTCCCATTCTACTAGGTCAAAGGCCATTTTGGCGTTGAGGGAGAGAATTACTGCCCTTTCTGAGAGGAGGTGTGAACGGGCCAGTACCCCATGAACCCTCCGGAGATTCAAAGCTGTACTTCTGTGGGGCATAAAGCCCGATTGGTCAGGGTGGATCAGGGTGTGTAAATGTGGCATCAAACGGTTAGCCAGAAGTTTGGCTAGCACCTTGGCCTCTATATTCAGCAAAGATATCGGAAGATAGGAGGCACAGTCAGTTGGAGCCTTTCCCGGCTTTGGTATAGCTATTATCGTGGCCGTGCGCTGATCAAGCGGTAATTCCGCCCTTTCCCGGCTCTCCATATACATGTCCAATAGGGGTCTACTGAGTTCCGAGGCCATTGTTATGTACCATTCCACGGGTAGTCCATTGGGACCCAGCGCTTTGCCAGATTGTAATGCCTGAATCGACAACTGAATTTCTTCCTCTGTCGGGTCCAACTCTAGGTCCTGCATAGCCTCGTGTGGTATACTGGGGATGTCGATATCAGCTAGCGAGACCGATGCCATCTGTGCAGTGACGGCATGGTCCGGGGTGTATATATCCTGGAAGTGCCTTGCTAAATTGCGCACAATTTCTTCTGGGTGTGTCAGTACCTTGCCGTCAGTGGTGTGAAGCCTCTGAATACCCCTCGCCCCTCCCTTTCTCTTGTCTAACCACACCAGCATTCCCCCCGCCTTGTCGCCCACATCGTAAATCCTGTGTGCAGTGTTTGCTAAGTGACCCTGAACTGTCGTTTTGAGATGGGCCTGGTACTGTTGCTCCCTTAATTGCAATGTGTGTGCCGTGGCTGTGGTGGGATTCGCCATGTGAGCTGTGTTTGCGTCGTGAAGTGTCCGTTCCAGCTCTGTGAGTTCTCGCCGTGAATCCCGTTTGTGTCCCGTTATTGCTGCTATCGCTGCGCCTCTGAGGACCGTTTTATACGCCTCCCATAGGACTGACGGCGAGGTCACCGTGCCAGCATTTTCTTCAAAATAATGTGTTGTTGCTAGTTTGAGTTTTTTCCGGATCTTGGGGATTTTTAAGTAGATCCTAGCGCATTTCCTTTCTCTGGTGGTGAGGGACATTATGATTGGTGAATGGTCAGATATACCCCTGGGCAGGATATCTATTTTGTCCACAGATCCCAGCCCAACCCACAGGAACAAAAAATAGTCTATGCGTGGGAGGCTATTGTGCACTGCGGAGTAAAAAGTGTATTGTGTCGCCTCCGGGTGTAGGTGCCGCCATACATTCGTAATGCCCAAGGCTTCCAAGAAGTCAGGCAGTGATGCACTGCCCCTTGAGCGGTTTCTGGTGGGAAAGGTATCTAGCGTAGGGTCCATTATTGCATTCAGGTCACCCCCTATGATCGTATCCCCTTCAGGGAGGTCTAGGATGAATTGACCCAGGGCAGGCAGTGCTACGGAGTGGAGTGCTGGGGGTATGTATACAGAGACTACATTCAGTGGCCTGCCCTCCCATTGGCCGTGAATAGCTGCGAAACGACCCTGATCGTCCTTCATGCGGTGTGTAATGAGAAAGGGCGACGTCTTTTTCATTAGGATCCCCGTCCCCCTGGACCCGGTGGTGAATTCCGCGTGTATTGCCATCTCATAGCCTCGCCTATCAAGCGCTTTACAGGTTGTCCCTGCTAGGTGTGTTTCTTGAAGTAGCACTAAATCTGGGCTCTGACGCTTAATGGCTTGCAGGACCAATCCCCTTTTTATTTTGTCCCCCAGGCCTCTGACATTCCAGGTTAACAGGCGCAGTGGGGGCACCCCCACAGTTACAGGGTTACTGTCGGCGGGTGTAGCATGAAGTGATCGGCCATTAAATTGTTGGGACTTTGACACTGGTATTGTGCCGCCAGGTTCAATGCAGACGGTGCGTGTCATGGTGGTGCATAGGGTTGTGCCGATACCTGGAGTGGTAGTGTAGCGCGTGGATTGAGTGATGACCTGAAATAGAAACTTAAACAACAAAACTTCATTCCCCTCCCCCCTCCCTGCTCCCCTGCTCCACGGACAAACCCCCGCCCGTGTCCCCAACATTGCAGAGTGCTTTAGTCCTTCCCCAACTACCTTACTTGCTCGTGGGGTTGGTGAGCTCCTTACAGGCACCAACTGTGCCCACCCTACTCAGCCGCAACGGGACCAGGGCCCTTCGCGTCACACCCAATCCCTCTCATTTACAGTTAATCATCAGACCGGAGCTGGTTGTCCAGAGTCAAGCAGATCTTGTGCGACGTCAGACTCAGTTTCTTCCATGTCACCTTGACGTGCCGGTCAGCTGGCCTGGTTGTTCATTTGCTTGTTGTTGTGCTGATTAGGCCTTTCTCAGTGCCGACGGTGCTGTTGCCCCACCTGTCTCCAACCATCAAGCCAGTCTTGTGCTGCTTCTGGTTTGTCGAAAAACCACGCTTTTCCATCTGCAACAATCCGTAACTTGGCAGGAAACAACATAGAGTACGGCAATTCCCTGTCCCGCAGTGCTTTTTTCACCTCTGTGAACGATTTGCAGCGCCTGGCCACCTCCGCCGTGTAGTCCGGGAAGAATGCCAGAGTTGCGTTTTGTATTTTAACGGGTGAAGAGACTCTCGCTGCTTGTAGAATGGCATCCCTGTCTCTAAAATTGAAGAGTCTGGCCAAGACAGGCCGTGGTGCGGCTCCCGGTTTGGGTGCTACGCCCGGGACCCTGTGTGCTCTTTCTATTGAAAAGAAGTGGGATAGTCCTTTTGGTTGCAGTTTGGTTTTTATGAGATCCTCAACATAGAGGTCCATTGCTCCCTTCCCTCTGTTTCTGGAAGTCCGGGATGCGTACATTATTTCTTCGAGAACGCCCTTCCTGGTCGTCCAGCTTGTCCTGTAGAAGTCTAGTGACCTTCTCCATACGTTCCATGGCTATCTGTAGTTCCGATGTGTCCTCCACAAGGGATTTAGTGGCCACCTCCACCTGGGATACTCTTTCAGTCATTTTTTGGAAGTCCGCTCGTAGCAGCGTGACCTCCGAGGAGATGGAGCCTACTGTGGTTTTTACTTCTGAGAGGGTCCTCATAATGTCTTCCAATGTTACTTTCTTGGTACCCTCCGAATCTTGGGAAGCACCCGTAGAATTTCGCCCACCAGTTTGCGATTGTGCGTGTTGGCTGTAGGCAAACTTGTCCAGCTTGGCCTGCGTGGACCCACTCCTAGTACCTTTGCCCGCCATGTCTTTGGGCTCGTGGGGATCAGCTTCGTCCCTTACTGCTTCGCGGCTAGCTTTTGCGTTGTTTTTTGTCCGGTGCGTGTGGGTCGGGGGACAGTGGGTTTATGCGTGTCCCATGATGTTGAGTGTCCATGGGAAGCTTTCCTCGCTTCCACCTCCCGCTGTATCACCCGCCTCCTAGCCGTCTTGTCTCGCCCCAGCGTTAGGTATTCTTCGAGGCGGCTCTATCCGGCGTGTCGCCAACGTGTTCTTATTGCGTGTTGTATTGTATACCGCCAAGCGGTTGTGTTCAGTTTGTCAGATCGCTGCCCGCCTTCGAGAGTGTCCCGAGTGGGGAGAATTTCATGAGTCCTTTCGCTGGGCCCACCAGGACGGATCAGGGTAGACGCTGCCTTGCCTGGCTGGGAGCTTTGCCGGGTGTCTGCAGCACTACCGACGGGCCATGCGCTTTACTAATGTCATTAGATCCTCCAGGGCCCCCTCAGGGTTTTGTTCGCTGGGCGATTCAATCTTCGCGCCCCCACTATGTCCGGACAGCAGTGTCCAGCGACGCGGGATAGACGTTGCCAGCCCCTCCGGAGGTAGTACGCAGGTTATCGTTGTGTTCGCCTCAACCGCCACCGGCCGGGTCTAATTGCGCGCAGCCGTACCGTTACAGGGGGTGAATGAAGTCTCTCTCCGTCCGTCTCATCCGCGCTTCGCCAGCCGCTGCCGCTCCGAGCAGGTCGCTGTCTCTCCTGCAGTTCGCCGCTGACTTTTCCCGCCTCTGTAATCGCCGCCTCTCTTCGGAAGCAACGAGCAGTTGCCGGTAGGTGTATCTGTTGTCTGCACTCCCAGGCAGCGCCTCCGGAGGTTTTCTTTCTGTGCTGGTCTCTCCAAGGAGTGGTTTCGTGCTGTAGGCTGAGCGCCGGGGAGCACCTCCACAATCAGTCCGGCCCGGTCTCACTTCCGCCGGGGCCGGCAGATCATGCCAGTCCGCTGCTTTTCTCCCGGGCACAGGCCCAAGTACGCCAGTATGTAGTGTGGCGGTTTCCAGTATTCGTTTCGCCTTCAAATCGGATCGGGTGGTGCCGCTTCGAACCCGGACCCGATCGCTGCCGCTTCAGGTTAGCAATGTGCCGGATTAGTATGCCGGAATATTGATTAGGCCACAGTGCCCTCAGGAGCTCTTACGCTATGCTGCCGCCATGTTTGGCTGCTAGCCACGCCCCCGAGATTGAGTTTTAACTAATTTGGATTTCGTCCTCCTTACTATTTCCTGCTTTCTTTTTGTGAATAGCTTCTTTGGCACCCTCCAATATTGTGTTAACAACTTCCGGTATAAGTACTAATTTATTTATTATTGAAGCACAAGTACATTCTATGTAGGTTGACACTTTTTCCTTTTGTACTTTTCTTATTAAATGATTTAGGTTGGCTAGTTTATTGTCAATTCCTGCTACTGCATTGGCCATAAGGCCAAATATGTCTATTTGGATGTCCATTTTGTTTGACTGAGCAGTTAAAGCTTCCAGAGTTAGTACTGAAGTTTGATAATGTATGTTCCATATTGTTCCAGCTTCCATTTTTTATGTTTGTTTTGAGTTACGTTCGAAATTTAGTTCATTATTATTTGAGGTACTGTTGTTATCTACATCATTTATTTTGATAACAGTAGTACCTTTATGTGTAATTGACAATGCATGATTTGGTGATAGTGCACTCCGTTTGATAGGAGCGCTTTCCTTTATGATTTCTAATCCGTTTGATAGTGTTGGTTGTTTTTTGGTTAGAGGTCCATTTGTTAAGGCAATACCATTTGCAGACGATTGTTGTTTCTTGCTACCTATTTCAATATTTGTATTGTCTACCGTCTGTAGGTGACCAATGTTTTCCTGCTCATTTGGTTCCAGTGAGTCTAGTGAATCGTGATTTTTGACTATGAGTCGTCCATTTACGTCTGTATATCGGTTTCCTAATGCATGGTCAAACTTTATTCCTTCTAGGACGTTTCGGCACCCTGGTTTAGGTGTTGGTAGCAGTTCTTTAGGTGTATAAGCTTAATTATTTTTTATGACCAATCTGCCTGTGTAACGTTAGAGTGAGTAATGACCTCTATGCTCTCTGCACTTTCCACTGTTCTAATTTTCGGAACTTGCACAATAATTTTATGCAATAGATCTTCTAGTCGTAGGTCTGTATGTAGGTCTTTTCCCTCTGAATTATCGTTAAACTTGGCAACTGTGTTAACTCCCACTTCAACGTTTACGTCCAGAACCCCTTTCATTCCATTCATTGGTTTGAGTGGGGACTGTAAAGATTTAAAATCTTGCTCCTATTGCGTAGTCATAGTCATAAGTGCAGTTGTTGGTCTTTCATGAAATCAAATTTCTGTGGGATTTTTGTTGATCTTTCAAACATCCTTGCTATAGGAGATATTAGAGACTGGGTGGTCCCCTTTATTTGCGCCGCTTTAACACAGGGTTTTTTTGCAAGTTGGATGCTTGATTTCTTCGGGTTCGTTTCTTAGGGGAACCCACAGTTCTTTCTTTACCAGAGCGCATTTTCTAGCAGCAACTTTTCTTAATTAGATTATTTGGTGCTATATGTGCTATAGGTGTTGGTGTTGCTGCCTTGCTGCTGGTTTAGTTATATTTACTGTGCACACAGCGTAATAGGTAAAGATTTGAGGAAGGCAAGCCAAAAACTATTGCAAAAAACTATTGCAACAGCCACCAGAGTGAAAAAATTGGATCCAGAAGATGGAGACAGGAGACAGGGGACAGGGGGGCAAGGGGGCAGGATCGTCAGGTTAGAGCTCACTGCGACAATGCACACACCCTGCTTCACTTTAGAAAGCCGCACTGCCACCGGCTCCAGCCAAGTCCCGGCACCAATAATCCAATCCAATCATCCAAATTTAATCGATAGGTGTCCGAATGTCTACTTAGGAGACGGAGGTATACTGTGTAGTGGTTAGTAGCTATTTAAACTGATGTTTACTTAGAAGGGCTATTTGATAGCTCGTTATCTCTTCGGAGCTTTTCTCAGCTCTTAGGTCACAGCTCTCAACGTTAGGAGAAAGAAAGAAATCAGGCAAAATTCTCAGGGGTCTCAGGGGACGGGTTACCACGGCATAGCAACACTTGTGGCACCCGCGGTACTTACGGCACCCGCGGCAACTCTTGCAGCTCTTACGGCACTCCTGATAACTCTTCTGCCGTGCTTGCAGTGCCTGCACCGCCTGAGGCACTCGTGGCTCTCGCCTTCACTTTCAACTCCGCCTACTCTGCTCCCACGTACGCGGCACCCGCTGGCACCCGCAGCTCTATAAGACAAGAGCTCGCACTTTCACTCGCGACTGGTGCTCACCCTCACCGCTGGAGATGGGGATGGGTGTGGAGAGGAGGAAAGCCCGGATTAGACCTGCAGTGGCGCCTCTCGCCTCCTCTCCTCGTGAAACTCGTGAAACGCTCGATCCCGTTTTCCAGCTCACTGCTGCACTCTAGCAGCCTCAGTTCGATCAGTAGAGTCAATGTCCATAAGTATACATAAGACTCAGTGATTGTATGCGTGACTGTATGGATAACTGTATACTTGTAATAGTATTTTACAGTGAGTGATGAAAGGTTATGCTAGTGTTTAATGAGATGTATCTGATTGTCACGTGGATGATGTCATCAGTGATGTCATTTGAGATGTCATCAGTGATGTCACTGACCATGTCATGAATGTTGTAATATGAAACATCATCAGCAGTGGATTGCGGGGGCATGAGATATAGTTAGTACAACAAACTATATCGGAGGAATTTCAATGTTTTTGTACGAGTGAAATGTCCAGCTAACTATAACACCCCTACGTTTTTTTCAGTGAATTTCGAAGGTTTTTGAAATGCTAATTCCTAACTATATCAGGGCTGAAACCTATGTTTTTTTCAGTGAATTTCGAAGGTTTTGTAAATGACAATTTTTAAATGTATTAATTGTTATATTTTAGTTTTTTTTACTGATTTACAACATGTTTTAAACTATTTATTTTTAGATATTTTATTTTTTAAATTACATTACAATTACATTATACATTACATTACAAAATATACTTTCTCAGAATGAAATATTTTAGTTTAAATACTTTGTGAATAGGCAAAAGACTTTTAAGTACAGTAGTTACAGTTGTTGCAATAGGCAACACAATTTCAAACCCAATGCAAAATGTACCTCAATGTGAATTTGTAGTTAAATGCAACTAGTTACTTTATGGATTACTTTTCTAACCACAGGACTGGATCCTAGATTCATTCCTAGGACATCTCCTGTAAACAGTTGAGTAAATGTGTTTTAGTTACAGTAGTGATTTTTAAGAAATATTATTGTATTTTAAATGTTGACACAAATGTTTTCACATAGAATCAACAATGTTATCCTATAGACGGAAATTCCTTTAGCAGGTAAGTAGTGCTATCGTCACTTTTTCTTACTCAGTAGTGGATCCTGGATCAAGCACTGGTGCATCTCATGTAAACAGTTGAAAGACTGCGTTTAAGTCATACAGGCGATTTTTAAGGAATATTTTTAGTTTGTGAAAATAGACACTTAGAAACATTTCTGGTGAAAACCAGACAATGGGTTCTTATGAAAGGAAATACAAGTTACTGGTAAGTAAGGTTAGAATTACTCTTCAGGGTTAGTGCTGCGCTAAAAGATGCAGCACTGGGTTCTCTCCTGATAACAGGTGAGTAAATCGGAATTCGTTGTTCGGATGATTTTAGGTGAATATTAATAAGTTCCAAAACTCCACACTTAAAAGAATTTCCAAGTGAAAACAGTCAATGTTAGCCTATGGAAGGAAATTCAAGTTACTGATAAGTATGGTTAGAATTACTTTTGAGGATCAGTACTGGGCTCAAAGATGCAGCACTGAGGTCTCTCCTGATAAAAGAAGAGTAAATCGGAATTCGTAGTACATCCAGTAAGCGCCACAGAGCTGCATAGCAGAGAGATGTAAAAAGGGGCACAGCATGCACCACCTCTCTGCAACACAGGGCAGTGGCACTCCCTGGAAGCACCTGGTGGACTACCTGGCCCCCATGGTCCCTCAGGTTCGAAGTTGAATTTTTCCCCAACTTAAAAAGCGCCACAGGGAGTGTTTGCACACATCACGTCAGGCCCCGTCCCCTCCCTTCACCACTGTGTAAACGTGCCCTGTCACCGTTCTAAGTTGAGAGATTAAGTCCCCTTCAATCCTAATGATCCCTAGGGTCAAGCTAGCCCACTAGCTACCTCCAGTTAGCACCACAGAGCTGCGGTGCAGAGAGGTGTAAAAAGTGGCGTGGCCTCTAAGCACCTGTCTGAAACGCAGCAGCCTGGCGCATACTGGTGATACCTGTTGGGCTATTTGGTCCTCCAGGACCCTCAGTATTGAAAGAGAATTAATTCCCCAACTTAAAACGCACCACGGGGCGCGTTTGCACACTGATGAAGGAAAGGGGCGTGGCCTGAAGTTACATGTCTGCAAACACGCCCTGTGGCGCGTTTTAAGTTAAATAATTAATTCCTCCTCAATCCTGTGTGTCCATGGGGTCCAACTAGCCCACCAGATACCTCCAGTATGCGCCAGGGGGGTGCTTTGTATAGAGGTGTTCAGAGGCCATGCCCCTTTTTACAACACTCTGCAACGCAGCTCTGTGGCACTTACTGAAAGTACCTGGTGGGCTAGTTGGTTCCAAGGGACACACAGGATTGACAAATAATTAATTCCTCAACTTAAACCGCGCCACAGGGCGTGTTTACACACAGGTGAACTTAGGCCCCGCCCCTACTTCACTACTGTGCAAATGCGCCCTGTGGCATGTTTTAAGTTGGGGGGTTAACTCCCCTTGAATTCTGAGGGTGCCTGGGGCACAACTAGCCCACCAGCTACCTCCATTAAGTGCCACAGAGCTGCATTGGAGAGAGGTGTAAAAAAGGGTGTGGCCTCAGTACCCCACTCTGCAACGCAGCCCCCTGGCGCATACTGGAGGTTCCTGTTGGGCTAGTTTGCCCCCAGGGACCCCCAGTATTCAAGGAGACTTCATTCCCCCTTTTCACAAAAAGTCTGTTCTCTCATAGTCAAATCATCAAAATAGAGTAGAATATCGTCAATATATACTATTGCACATTGGTCTATGTAATCTCGAAGGTTGGCATTTATGAAATGCTGAAAAGCTGCCAGAGCATTGCACAGACCATATGGCATGACTTGGTATTCGAATAATCCAAATTTTGTTCTAAAAGCCTTCTTCCACTCATCGCCCTCTCTCATTCTAACTAAATGATAAGCGCCTCTTAAGTCCAATTTGGTGTATATTTGTGCTCCTTTGACTTGATCCAAGAGGACTGAAATGAGAGGGAGTGGGTAACGATTTTTCTGGATGATTTTATTTATTGCACAATAATCTATACAGCTCTTAAATCTCCTTCCTTCTTTTGGTATGAAAAATAAAGGTGATGATACAGGAGATTGTGATGGTCGTATGAACCCATTCACCAAATACTTATCCAATTATTCTCTCGAATGCTGATGTTCCTTCTCTGTTAATGCGTATACTCTACTGCATGGCAAATTAGCACCAGCTTCCAAATCGATTTTACAATCATATACAAGCTGGTGGGGCAACTGTTTAGCTTCGTTCTTGTCAAAGACATCAGCAAAATCTTGGTTTTCCACAGGGATTTCTTGTGAGTTAATTACACATACTGATGCTCCAGCCATACATAAAGAATGAGCAGGGTTAGTTTTGTAATGCTTATCAGTTTCTTCAAAACAATTCTCTTTGCAATACTCAGAGTTCATGGCTATAGGTCGTGTACTCCAATCGATAGTTGAGTTATGCTCTGTTAACCATGGCAACCCCAATATCAGCTGAAACTGCGGTGCATCAATCATAATAAACTGGTTTACTTCTTGATGTCCATCATGGAATATCTCCGTGTGACTCACAATTGGCCCAGACGAAAGGTTAGTGCCATCCACAGATCGCAACGGTTCACTCTTGATATTCTGTATTGCCTTCAAACCTATTCTGGAGGCGAATTTAAGGTCACAAAAGTTCCCCGTTGCGCCAGAGTTGACCATCACAGAAACTTCGGTCAAGGTTATTTGTCGAAACTCAATTATCATTGACAAGATCAAATTAGGGGATGAGGACTACTAAGTATTTGCCAACTGGTGTTCCTTCAGAGTTGATTCTTGTTTAGCATCCACTTGTCCAACTCTTCCTACAAGTGGTGCTGCAAGTTTTCCTTCGGTTGACTTCGGTTTCTTGGTACAATTCTTTACAAGGTGACCGTTGGAGCCACAATACTTACATACATTCCTTCTCTCCTTTTCTCTTTCTCCTCTTTTGTTAATGGTCCCCTGATAGTTTCAATCTGCATGGGCTCTGTGCTAGATGGTCCTTCTGTATGTCGATTGTTTTCTGATCTGGCTCTATCAAATCTTGATATAGAAGATTTAAAGTCTCTCCTCTTTTCGCCTTTTCTTTCTCCTTGGTGAAAGTCGATTTCTAACACTAAATCTTCCAATTCTGAAATGTCCGTAGGTCTATTAGGTATTTGGGCAAGTAAATCCTTTAGTTCATCACCTAGTCCACAATAGAAAACTGCTGCTCTTTTACTCTCTGGCCAAACTGTTTCGACCACCAACTTGTTGAATTGGGCCAGATATGCCACTAGGTTTCGATAGGCCTGTCACAACTCTAACAGCTCATTGTCAACTGCTTGTGAGATTCTTCGCCGGTCAAAGATTCAAAGGAATTCTTTTTTGAACTCGTCATAATTCTGCAATATAGGATCGTCTCTTGAAACCAATGGCAGCGTCTCCAGTCAAGTAGGATAAAGCAAAATCCACTCTGGACTGCGCATCTGGGAAAATGGAAGGGTTGCACATGTAGTGAAGGGAACATTGCGTGAGGAACATCTAGGCCTTTTGTGGATCCCCACTAAACCTCTCTTGGGGGGCTAAAGGAATGACTGGGGATAAAGAGTGAATTACTTGAGTGGTTAATCTATTTGAACCCTCAGTGAGTGTATTTACACTTTCTCTTCCTGAGCCTAATGTAGGTCCTAATCTCTGAGGTAACTCTGCAGTTTCTTTTCTAGAATTGGCCATCTCCTGCCTAAGACTCCTGTTATCTTCTCTGACTGCCACCAATTCCTTTTGTATGGCCTCTAAAACGGTTCCCAGGGTTTGCATGTTGAGGCCTTCTGCCTTTCTGTTCGGGTGCAAGTATAATATGTGGGCACTTCACTCAGTCAAGAGGCAGAGGAACTCTTACTGCCCAAGATCTTGCACAGGAGCAGAAGTTGAATGGTTCCCAACCCCCTCACCGGAATCCCCCAGAGCCTGTGATAGAACTTGACTCTCAGTGACTCAGCAGGGGGAAGGGGGAGTGGATAAAATAATAAACAACAGAAGAGACTGCACTGGAACTGTTCTTACTGCTTGTCTTGTTCAGTCCGACCTGCAGACCCAACTTCGGAGAAACCTAAATGTGTTCAAATAAAGATTAGCATTACCTCTGTCTACTCTATATTCTGTCTTTGCTTTGCTCTACAACATTTACCTAAACTTCCAGTGATCTTGCTTCTCTTCCTTTTATTATGGTTTCATATTCCTTGAACTTCTTCTGCTGAGATAATGCCTATTGAACAAGACAGGGATTACTATGTTATCAGTCCTTCTGGTTTGCTAATTTTATGTAATGTATTAATTCCTTACCATCTCAACCATCAGAGTTGACTCTATTTATTCCAGGAATGACTCTGATCAACTATACACTAAGTAACCTACTCTACCTAAATAGAAGCTATAGAATTCTAAGCCTATTTATACTATGTAAAATAACTGAAATGTATTTAGATGTGCGCCTAACTCTAATATGCTTGACTAATTATGCTTACTCTAAGAATCTCCTAATTACTAATTGCTTTATTTAATTCCTTCATGTTCTCTGGACATTTGCTTCACAAGGTAAGTTTTCCTTTTTCAGTTCATTTTCTTCTGACATTCTTTTTAACACATATTTCCATGAAATATATATCCTCTAATATTTATCTAAGGTTCGTTCACTTATCTGTCTTTTCCTTCTTCTTCTCAGGAGCTGTGGGGTCGTTGGAGGCCCCAGGCAAGGTTGCCGACGAAGGTATGTGACAGTGATTCAAAGCGGAATTCACTGCTTCAGTTCTCGGGTCTCAGACGAGCGTTTCCTAACCGCGTATATGGTAACGCGGTAAGAATAACACCCAACTTCGTTTGTAAAACTACAGGCTCAAGAGCGCTAAGAAACACGACTGACTCGGGCTATTACTTCAGTGAAGTGTGCAGTTTCTAATCATCGCGCGCCTCACCTGAATAATTGCACCTGTAATCTCGCTAGAAAATAAACCGCATTTCCACTGTGAAGGTTAGCGGCCATCTTGGAATTCCTTTTATAATTCAGATTTCGCCCGCTATTGCTCTGGGAGCATTTCCTTTAATTCCAAGCATTTGATTCACTTAATAAAGAGGAGATCACATGACTTGCTGATCGAGGAGTTCTGACACCCCTCTGCAAACACGCCAGGGGGGGCGTTTGCAGAGTGCTGCATTAAAGGGGCGTGGCCTCCAGCGCAATGCCAGTGTTTTTCTTTTTTTTGTATTTTTTAAGTTTCTATTTTTTTTGCCCTGGGGACCCCATCCCCCAGGGCTTGCCCGCTACTTTAAAAAAAATAAAAAAAATGGGGAGGGGGGCTGCGTGACCCCGCTCCTGAGGCTTCTTTTAGCCCCGAGGACCCCATCCCGGGGCTCTGCCTCGTTTTTTAAACATGTTTTTTGGAGAGGGGTGCTGCATGGCCCCTCTCCCGGGCCACTTCTGGCCCCTGGGACCCCATTCTCCGGGGCCAGCCTGCCTCCTCTTTTTTTTTTATTGTTATTTTTAATTATTTGGGAAGGGGGACCCCATCCCCCAGGGCTGTGTGGCCCCCCTCCTGATGCTTTCTTTTTAGCCCTGGGGACCCCATCCCCAGGGCTAGGCCTCGTTTAAAAAAAATAATTTAGGGGAGGGGGCCTGCTTGGCCCCCCTCCTGGGCCACTTCTAGCCCCAGGGACCCTATCCCCCGGGGCTGGCCCTCTCTGTTGGGTACCGTGGTGGGGTCCCCAATCCCCCATGTTCCCTGCCGGCTCCCCGTGTCCTGCGGGAGCCGGCATTGCTTTTCTACATGGGAAGCAGCTAACATGCTGCTCCCCATGTAGAAAAACAATTGTCTTTGGAAGAGAGAGCAGGTTTCCTGCTCTCTCTTCCAAAAACCAAAGCAGTTTGCTATGGTAGGGCGGAAGCCACGAGGCTCCCGCCCTACCATAGCAAACTACAGTGTCCCGGGGTAGGCACCCCGGGACACTGCAGGAGCCGGCCCTGGGGGGTGGCGGTCCCCAGGGCCACCACAAGGCTCCAGAAGGGGGGCCACGCGGCCCCCCTCCCAACATTTAAAAGCCCCGGGGGTGGTGCTCTACGGGGCTGGAGGGTCCGTAACAGACCCCCAATTTAAAAATGTAATGCCCTGGGAAGGTGGTGGTTTCCAGGGCCAGGGCATGTGGGGGGGCTTGAGCCCCCCACACAGGTTTTTAAATTTGTTTTTTTTAAAAGAAGCCCCGGGGGTGGCGGTCCAAGGGGCTGCGGGGGGGCCCTGACTCCCCCGCATACATAATGTTTAAGCCCCGGGGGTGGCAGTCCCCAAGTCTGTGGGGGTCATGAGCCCCCCGCATACGTATTGTTAAAGCCCCGGGGGTGGCAGTCCCCAGGGCTGGGGAGCCCCTCTGAGCCACCCATTATAATAAATCTCATTGCCCTCGGGACTTGGCCCCCGGGGGCTAATTACCACTAAAGTGGGCTTCGTGTTTTTTTTCACGGAATACGCGTATCCTATGCGCATCCCGCAATTTAAAATAAAAATAAAAATTTGTTGGGGCCTTGGGGGTCCTTGTAGGACCCCCTGAGCAGGCCTAGGGGGTCAGGGTGCCCCCTTTGTGCCTCGTCCGCACATATTTTTCAGTTTTCTTGTGCCTCGGTTCTACCGAGACACAAGATGGCTGCCACCACTTCCTGGTTTCGAGTGTTGACAGACAATTGACAGCCAATTAGCATGCAGCTCGTGCTCGTAAGGGTACGCACATGATCCTCGGAGGATACACATACCCTACTTCGTCCATAGATATATCTTTGGTTTTACTTTTGATTACCCAGGAACTACTGCACGGATTTACACCATTTAACAAAAAGCGTGATGTGAACCAAACTCTACCTTTTTGCCAAATTTGGTGAATTTCATTCAGCAATTTGGGCTGTAGCCTTGTCTAAAGGTCCCTATGGAAAATTGCATGGGGAAGCTTTGGGACCCCCCTTTTTTCTCAGCCCCCGCTTGACGTATCACCCCCAAACTTTCGGGATAGGAGCAGAGCAGAGCGCCCCATCTTCTTGGAGAATTTTGCGAAGATTCGTCAACCGGTGCTAAAGTTATCCCAAATAGAATGTTGCAGATCTTCGCGAAATGTTTGCAACTTTTGACCAGCTCCGGTCCGCTCCTTTCCTGAAAGTCTCAGGGTGATTCATCAAACCGGGGTCGAGAAAAAAAGAGGGTCCCGAAACGTGTTTTCCCCATGCAATTTTCCATACGAACCTTTAGTCGCAGCTACAGCCTGAACTGCTGAAAGGAATTACACCAAAATTGGCAAAGAGGTAGTCCTTGGTTAAGACTCGTGCCTTTTTGTTAAATGGTGTAAATCTGTCAGGTGTTTTTTTAGATATTAAAGGAAAACATATATATATCTGGGCGGAGCCTAACCACACATCTCATTGTGAGATCTGATTGGTTGTCAGCATTTAATCCAAGAAATGTTCGCAGCCATCTTGGGACCAATATACATGACCGCACCTCATTAAAAAGCATTGCAGTTAGTAGAAGGTTTTGAGACTTTAGTTACATTATAAATAATTTAGTGACGGTACCATACTCATTTTAGGAATTTTAGTGTGTTCTAAGGTGATTTTACCATGTGAAAAAAGCCTTCTGCTGGGATTTTATGAATCATGTTTGAGAGAAAACTATTTTCTCATGCTTTTCCCACAGAGGATTGGAAGGTGATCTATACGCTAAACTGAGAGCATACTTTCTGTAAATTCACATTATCTTTCTCAGTCATGTGAGAATGAAGTCTGACATTCTCAGAGGAACATGTACATCCAACAAGGGCAGAGACTGTCAGTTGATTCCTTTGTGTTCTACTGCAGCTTCCCAGAGTGTTCTAAAGAACAACTAGAGAGTCCTACTTATGACAAAAGTATGGAAAACCAGAAGCCATCTTGATAGAAATAAAGTGGTAACACTTGAAATATTTCATTTGCAAAGGAATAAAATGAGGAGCTTCATTTTGCCATCGAAATTATGATTAGTGCTGCAGAAAGAAAAATTAGGGCACATTTTGACTTCTCAAATCCTCTTCTATTTCATTAAAAAAATCTAACATACAGACTAAAGCATGCACTTTGAATACCAGCAGCAGACTTCCCTGGTGAGCAATACAGGACTGGCAAGAGAGGCTTTGGCAATATAATAGACCATTTTGGGCAGAAGGAAGAGGCAGTTGTAGTACAACCATACTTCCAACAGACCCGATTCAGCCAAGAAACAATGTTTTTAAGCCCAAATGGGCTTTATTTGCTCTGTCTCCTGTCTACAATCTCCTCTTTTTCAATTCAAGTCAAAGGGGAAAATCCGTTTTTTTTCAAAATTTCCCTCTTAATAAGTTCAAAATGTTAGCAAGTATGGTGCATTGGATCATGGAAGATAGGAGTAAATGGGGTAGGGACATGGACTCAGATAACAGAGGACAGGAGGGACATGGAGAGGTGCACCAAACTGATCCTACAGGGCAGGCATCAGGGTTTGCAGCAGCACAATACACCACCAGGGCATGCGGGACAGAGTGCAGCACAAAAATCCATGGAAAGCAATAGGGAGGGGACAGGGCCATGCACATGAACAACAGAGAACAGAGGGGAAAGAGGCAATGGTAGCTAGCTGACCATAATGGACGGACAGGAGAGAAAGCTGCAGCATAACAGACCATAAATGGCAGGAGGGATGGATCAGGGGAATTACAATGGAACAGACAAGCCAGGAGGGAGGGAATAGGGGTCTGCACATGGAAACAGAGGGCTGGGGGCAAGGAGGCAGGGCAGGAACAGCAAGACAACCATGGAGGACAGGCAGGGTGGGCATTATAAGCAAGACACACCATGGAGAGCAACAGTGAGACTATAATGGCATACACACAGACCATGGAGAGAAGAAGGGAGGGAGTCAGGGGCAGCTAGCTGACCACACAGGGCAGGTGGCAGGGGCTGTGGCAGTACAGAAGACCATGCATGGCAAGCGGGAGGGTTAGTGAAAGAACAATGGCTATGATGGGCAAAAAGGAGGGTGCAGGGGCATGCACAAAGGACCATGGAGAATTGAAGGGAGGGTCAGGACCTGGGCACAGACAATAGAGTTTAGGGAAAGGGGTCTCAGTACAGACCACATGGGGCAGGCAGGAGGAGCACACCAGACCAGGGAGGGCAGAAGGGTGTGGCAGTAAAATGGACCATGGAGGACAGGACGAAGGGGATAGGGGAGAAGAATGTGGACAGGCAGGGTGGGGGTGGCAGGGACAGGTTACAGTCATCTGACAAAGCTAGGCAGGTGGGAGGGGAGTAGCAGCTCAACAGAACACTCAGAGTAGATATGAGTGGCAGGTCCACTGAACAAGGTAGGCAAAAAGGATGGGAGCAGGGGCGTGCACACAGACATTGGAGGGCAGAGGGAAGGAGAATAGGGGCTGCAAGCTACGCACAGAGGCTAAGCAGGAGGCCAATGATGGGGCACAGAATTGGGCAATGGAGGGCAGGAGGATTGGACTGGTACATCATGCTAAATGGAGGGCAGTGGCAGTACATCAGCCCATGCATGGCAGGAGGGAGGAGGCTGGTCCATGGATTCATTCAGACAACAGAGGATAAGGAGGAGGTGGATGGGGCACAAAGCTAACTGTTCAGAGAAGAACCAGTATTCCGTTTGGACACGCCCACATGGGCAGGCTCTTAAGTATGAAAGTGCACGCAAGGTTCTAGAGTGAACAGCTGCCATTGACGAAGTGATGAAGATCCTGAAACCGGTTTGGCAGGAAATAGGAAAGATGTCTGTGCCAGAGTGCGTCTCATACTGCATCGGATCCTGAATGAAATGGATGCAAATTTCCGACTGTGTTGCTGCTTCCCACAGAGGGCTCAACTGAAGTGTTGGGATGTTTGCGGCTCGAGTCCAGCTGCGGGAATGAAGCAAGCCGCTCCAGGGCGGACCCATGATGGTGCCAACAGGTGTCATCTCAACGGGAGGTCGGAGTCCTGTGAAAAGATGAAAAAACACAGCAGGATGCACAACGCCACAACGCATCAGCCCACAGGGGTTTTAATGCTTTTAATTTTGCTGCCACTCAGAACCTACTCACCTGAGGCATCATCATAAGCACTACAAGAACCAGAATTCCGTTTGGACATGCCCACATGGGCAGGCTCTTAAGTATGAAAGTGCACGCAAGGTTCTCGTGTGAACAGCTGCTATTGGCGAAGGGATGAAGATCCCGAAACCGGTTTGGAAGGAAATAGGAAAGATGTCTGTGCCGGAGTGCGTCTCATGCTGCATCTGATCCTGAATGAAATGGATGCAAATTTCCGACTGTGTTGCTGCTTCCCACAGAGGGCTCAACTGAAGTGTTGGGATGTTTGCGGCTCGAGTCCAGCCGCGGGAATGAAGCAAGCCGCTCCAGGGCGGACCCGTGATGGTGCCAACCGGTGTCATCTCAACGGGAGGTCGGAGTCCTGTGAAAAGATGAAAAAACACAGCAGGATGCACAACGCCACAACGCATCAGCCCACAGGGGTTTTAATGCTTTTAATTTTGCTGCCACTCAGAACCTACTCACCTGAGGCATCATCATAAGCACTACAAGAACCAGAATTCCGTTTAAACACGCCCACATGGGCAGGCTCTTAAGTACGAAAGTGCACGCAAGGTTCTCGAGTGAACAGCTGCCATTGACGAAGGGATGAAGATCCTGAAACCGGTTTGGCAGGAAATAGGAAAGATGTCTGTGCCGGAGTGCGTCTCATGCTGCATGTGATCATGAATTAAATGGATTCAAATTTCCGACTGTGTTGCTGCTTCCCACAGAGGGCTCAACTGAAGTGTTGGGATATATATATATATATATATATATATATATATATATATATATATATATATATATATATATATATATATATATATATATTCACTGAAAAAACCATAGGTTATAGACCATATATAGTTAGGGATTAGCATTTAAAAAACCTTATTTTATTTGCACAAAACCATTGAAATTCCATATATAGTTAGTTGCACTAACTATATATCGCGGACCCGCAATCCACTGCTAATGATGTCACATATTACATCATTCATGACATGGTCAGTGACATCACTGATGACATCACTGATGACATCTCAAATGCCATCACTGATGACATCACTGATGACATCACTGATGACAACACCCAGTGACTGTATGTTTCTGTAAAGTTAAAATATGTCTTACATATTGAAGAATGAGTGGATGTATAAGTGTCTGGATGAAGGATTTAGTAGGTGCATGACTGACTGTATGAGAGAATGATTAAATGTGTCTCACTGAGTGTATGGGTTAGTGATTAAAGTGTCTTAATTTGGCAATCATTATTTATGTTGTTCTGTAAACTGCTGCATGTTTAAATCAGTAGCTATATCAGTAACTATATGGGTTATTGAATGGTTGCCCAAGTATTTGTATGGGAGACTGAGTATGTGTGTGGGTGGCTGGGAGGTGTATAACTCTGTGCATAGATGTGTGAGCAGTTGATTCCCTAGGTGTATGGGTTCAAAAGTGCATGTAGAAACAGCTGTATGGACAGTTGACTGTGTGCATGAGTATATTGGTGAGTGAATGGATATCTCAGTGCTACATGTCAAAGTAAGTACATATGTAAAACACACTCCATGTGAGAGTTGACATATATAAATAACTGAACATAAGAGCCAGTGAATGTGTGAGTGGCTGTATGAATCATTGTGAACTTGTATCAAGGATTGTATAAGAGAGTAAATATGTGTTACTATATGTTTGAATAAGTAAGGTGTGTATAACTGTATAGTTGAGGAAATGGAGATGTGATTGATTCTTTGCATGACTGACTAGGTGTGTGAGTAACTCCATGGATGTGTGACAGTCTGTGAGTGCCTGTTTACACTGAGTGTATCTAAGGTTATATTAGAGTCTGAAGATGTATTATCACATAAATGATATCATCAGTGATGTAATCAGTAATGTCAAATGAAATGTCAGTGATGTCATCAGTGATGTCATTTGAGATGTCATCAGTGATGTCATCAGTGATGTCATTTGAGATGTCATCAGTGATGTCATCAGTGATGTCACTGACCATGTCATGAATGATGTAATATGTGACATCATTAGCAGTGGATTGCGGGTCCGCGATATATAGTTAGTGCAACTAACTATATATGGAATTTCAATGGTTTTGTGCAAATAAAATAAGGTTTTTTAAATGCTAATCCCTAACTATATATGGTCTATAACCTATGGTTTTTTCAGTGAATTTTCAAGGTTTTGTAAATGCAAATTCCTAACTATATATGGTCTATAACCTATGGTTTTTTCTGTGAATTTCATTGGTTTTTTAAAAGCTAATATCTATAGCTGTAAAATATATTCTTTATTAAGTGACGTATCACGTAGCCCGTGAGACGCCTCATGATGCATCGCATAACCGTGACGTATCGTCTCTGCAGCGCAAACCAAACCCAAAACGTAAGCGCGCCAGAACACGCTTAAAGATATATATATATTTTTTTAACCTTAATTAGACAAAATCCACACGTGCACATATCACAAACGTTCAAAAAACACAATATGTCGGACTCCCGTTACGCTGCCGGTTAGCTGCCCGGTTAACATACCAGGAAGCACCTTTACCGCGAAAAATTGCAATTTTTTTTTCTTTTGCCCCGCAGGGAACTTTAATAGCCCCCTCATCAATCCTAGGGGTTCAGGAGGGGTCTGCCTTACCCCTTTCATTCATTTACACCTTTTTTCTCCCACCTCTTGTCTCTCGTTCCTACCGAGAGACAAGATGGCGGCCGCTCTGGACTGTTTACAATGTTGACAGCCAATCAGCTACTCCTCAGGATTTTTTTTTTTTGGGCCTCGCGTGGTTTTATAATATCCCCCTCATCAATCCTATGGGGTCAGAAGGGGTCTACCTTGCCCTCTTTCCTTCATTTCCCCCTTTGTTTTGGTCTCCTCTTGTCTCTTGATCCTACCGAGAGACAAGATGGCGGCCGCTCCGGACTGTTTACAATGTTGACAGCCAATCAGCTACTCCTCAGACTCCCGTTACACTGCCGGTTAGCTTCCCGGTTAGCTGCCCGGTTAGCTGCCCGGTTCGCTTACCAAGACGCGTCTCTACAGCGAAAAAATCAGATTTTTTTTTTTTGGGGCCCCGCGTGGCTCTATAATATCCCCCTCATCAATCCTAGGGGTCAGAAGGGGTCTACCTTGCCCCCTTTCCTTCATTTCCCCCTTTGTTTTGGCCTCCTCTTGTCTCTCGATCCTACCGAGAGACAAGATGTCGGCCGCTCCGGACTGTTTAGAATAGTGACAGACACCGGAGGGCCAATCAGCTTCGCATCGCAAAGTTCCGATACGCGAAAAGTTCGCTAACCGGATCGCTGCCCGGAGCGCTGTTACAGATATATATCTTGATTTAAACGTTAATTTCTCAAAATCCACTGAAGCACATATATTGAGACCTAGCAAAGGCACATCGGGCTAACAGTCCCTACAATTTTGCCAAGTTTCGTGGAAATCCATTCAGCCGTTCGGGCTAAAAGTGAGTCCAACCGCCCTATGGAAATTAACATGGGAAAAACGTGTTTTGGGACCCCCCTTTTTTCTCGGCCCCCCCTTGACGAACCCCCCCCAAATTTCCAGGAGCTGCTCAGAAACAAAATGTGCCAATTTCCTGAAAATTTCAGCCGATTCCGTCCACAAACGCCAAAGTTATTAGACATAGAATTTTCAGAAATCCCATAGGGAAAAAATCCGAACTATATATACCTACTGGCGACTGCCAGTAGGTAATATATATATATATATATATATATATATATATATATATATATATATATATATATATATATATATATATATATATATTACCTACTGGCGGTCGCCAGTAGGTATATATAGTTAGGATTTTTTCTCTATGGGATTTTTGAAAATTCTATGTCTAATAACTTTGGCGTTTGTGGACGGAATTGGTTGAAATTTTCAGGAAAATTGAACATTTTGTTTCTGAGCAGCCCCTGACAATTTGGGGGGGTTTCATCAAGGGGGGCCGAGAAAAAAGGGGGGTCCCAAAACGCGTTTTTCCCATGTTAATTTCCATAGGGCGGTTGGCCTCACTTTTAGGTCGAACGGCTGAATGGATTTGCACGAAACTTGGCAAAATTGTAGGGACTGTTAGCCCGATGTGCCTTTGCTAGGTCTCAATATATGTGCTCCAGTGGATTTTGAGTAATTTAGGTTAAAAAAAAGATATATATCTGGGCGGAGCCTAACCACACATCTGATCTGATTGGCTGTCAGCACTTCATCCAAGAAGTGTTGGCAGCCATCTTGGGACCAATATACATGATAGCACCTCATTAAAAAGCATTGTAGTTAATAGAGGGTTTTAGGACTTTAGTTACATTATAAATCATTTGTTGATGGTACCATACTCGTTTTAGGAATTGTGGTGGGTTCTAAGGTGATTTTACCATGTGAAAAAACCTTCTCCTGTGATATCATGAATATTGTTTGAAAGAAAACTAATATCTCATGATTTTCGCACAGTGGTTTGGAAGGGGATCTATAAGCTAAACTGAAAGCATATTTTCAGTAAATTCACATTATCTTTCTCAGTCATGTGAAAATGAAGTCTAACATTCTCAGTAAAACATGTACATCCAACAAGGACAGAGACTGTCAGTTGATTCCTTTGTGTTCTACTGCAGCCTCCTAGAGTGTTCTAAAGAACAACTAGAGCGCTAACAGTCCTACTTATTACAAAGGTATGGCACACCTGAAGCCATCTTGATTGGAATAAAGTGGTAACTCTTAAAACATTTAATTTAAAAAGAAACAACATGAGGGGGTATATTTTGCCATAGAAAGTATGATTAGTGCTGCAGAATGAAAAATTAGGGCACATTTTGAGTGACTTCTCAAATCCTTTTCTATTTCATTAAAACATTCTGACATGCAGTCTCCCAAAATGGCCACCAGAGACAAAAGAGCCCAAATGTAGCCCAAATATCACCCAGATGTAGCCCAAGTATAGCCCAATGACAGAATGTCCCAGAGTGTTCTAAAGAACAACTAGAGCGCTAACAGTCCTACTTATTACAAAGGTATGGCACACCTGAAGCCATCTTGATTGGAATAAAGTGGTAACTCTTAAAACATTTAATTTAAAAAGAAACAACATGAGGGGGTATATTTTGCCATAGAAAGTATGATTAGTGCTGCAGAATGAAAAATTAGGGCACATTTTGAGTGACTTCTCAAATCCTTTTCTATTTCATTAAAACATTCTGACATGCAGTCTCCCAACATGGCCACCAGAGACAAAAGAGCCCAAATGTAGCCCAAATATCACCCAGATGTAGCCCAAGTATAGCCCAATGACAGAATGTCCCAGAGTGTTCTAAAGAACAACTAGAGCGCTAACAGTCCTACTTATTACAAAGGTATAGCACACCTGGAGCCATCGTGATGGGAATAAAGTGGTAACTCTTAAAACATTTAATTTAAAAAGGAACAAAATGAGGGGGTATATTATGCAATAGAAGGTATTATTAGTGCTGCAGAATGAAAAATTAGGGCACATTTTGAGTGACTTCTCAAATCCTTTTCTATTTCATTAAAACATTCTGACATGCAGTCTCCCAACATGGCCACCAGAGACAAAAGAGCCCAAATGTAGCCCAAATATCACCCAGATGTAGCCCAAGTATAGCCCAATGACAGAATGTCCCAGAGTGTTCTAAAGAACAACTAGAGCGCTAACAGTCCTACTTATTACAAAGGTATGGCACACCTGAAGCCATCTTGATTGGAATAAAGTGGTAACTCTTAAAAAATTTAATTTAAAAAGGAACAAAATGAGGGGGTATATTTTGCCATATGAATTATGATTAGTGCTGCAGAAAGAAAAATTAGGGCACATTTTGAGTGACTTCTCAAACCCTCTTCAATTTCATTTAAAAATTCTGACATACAGTCTCCCAAGATGGCCACCAGAGACAAAAGAGCCTAAATGTAGCCCAAATATCACCCAGATGTACCCCAAGTATAGCCCAATGACAGAATGTCCCAGAGTGTTCTAAAGAACAACTAGAGCGCTAACAGTCTTACTTATGACAAAAGTATGGCACACCAGAAGCCATCTTGATTGGAATGAAGTGGTAAGTCTGAAAACACTCAATTTAAAAAGGAACAACATGAGGGGGTTAATTTTGCCATAGAAAGTATGATTAGTGCTTCAGAAAGAAAAATTAGGGATCATTTTGAGTGACTTCTCAAATCCTCTTCTATTTCATTAAAACAATTCTGACATGCAGACTGAAACATGCACTTTGAATACCAGCAGCAGACGTCCCTGGTGAGCAGTAGCTTTACTACAGTGATCTAATGTGCAACTAGAGTGCTAACATTCAGAATTTATGGCAAATGTGTGACACATCTGAATGCCTTCTTGATGGAACCAAAGTAAACAAGCATTGAAAATGCAATAGATCTCGCCCTCGTTTAAGTTAAAGCCATTCTGTTTGTAATGAGGTGGCTTTTTAGCTTTGCTTTTATTAGTGTTTTTTCAACTTTCATGTAAATAACATGCATCTGTATGCATATAAGTATATGTATGCATGCATTTATGTTTGTATTTATATAGATATACAGATGATATATGTTTATATATGTATGTATATATATATATATTCACTGAAAAAACCATAGGCTATAGACCATATATAGTTAGGAATTAGCATTTACAAAACCTTGAAAATTCACTGAAAAAACCATAGGTTATAGACCATATAGAGTTAGGAATTAGCATTTACAAAACCTTGAAAATTAACTGAAAAAAAACATAGGTTATAGACCATATATAGTTAGGAATTCGCATTTACAAAACCTTATTTTACTCACACAAAACCATTGAAATTCCATATATAGTTAGTTGCACTAACTATATATCGCGCACCCGCAATCCACTGCTGATGATGTCACATATTACATCATTCATGACATGGTCAGTGACATCACTGATGACATCACTGATGACATCTCAAATGACATCACTGATGACATCTCAAATGACATCACTGATGACATCACTGATGACATCTCATTTGACATTACTGATCACATCACTGATGATATCATTCATGTGATAATACGATGAACCTCTTCAGACTCTAATATAACCTTAGATACAATCAGTGTAAACAGACACTCACAGACTGTCACTCATCCATGGAGTTGCTCACACACCTAGTCAGTCATGCAAAGAGTCAATCACACCTCCATTTCCTCAACTATACAGTTATACAAACTTTACTTATTCAAACATATACTAACACCTATTTACTCTCTTATACAATCCCTGATACAAGTTCACAATGATCCATACAGCCACTCACACATTCACTGGCTCTTATGCACAGTTATTTATATTTGGCAACTCTCACATGTACTGTGTTTTACATATGTACTTACTTTGACATGTAGCACTGAGATATCCATTCACTCACCAATACACTCATGCACACAGTCAACCGCCCATACAGCTGTTTCCACATGCACTTTTGAAACCATACATCTAGTGAATCAACTGCTCACACATCTATGCACAGAGTCATACACCTCCCAGCCACCCACACACACACTCAGTCTCCCATACAAATACTTGGGCAACCAATCAATAACCCATATAGTTACTCATATAGCTACTTATCAACACATGCAACAGTTTACAGAACAACAGACATAATGATGCACAAATTAAGACAGTTTAGTCACTAACCCATGCACTTAGTGAGACACATTTAATCACTCACTCATACAGTCAGTCATGCACCTACTAAATCCTTCATCCAGACACTTATACATCCACTCATTCTTCAATATGTAAGACATATTTTAACTTTACAGAAACATACAGTCACTGGATGTTGTCATCAGTGATGTCATCAGTGATGTCATTTGAGATGTCATCAGTGATGTAATCAGTGATGTCACTGACCATGTCATGAATGATGTAATATGTGACATCATCAGCAGTGGATTGCGGGTGCGCGATATATAGTTAGTGCAACTAACTATATATGGAATTTCAATGGTTTTGTGTGAGTAAAATAAGGTTTTGTAAATGCGAATTCCTAACTATATATATATATAACAAGCTGTCATTAAAAGCGTTCCCGAAAACTCCCTGCTGTGTCCTCTGGCTTTCTTCACGGAGAGGTCGTCTGTTTCATTGTTTGCGTGCCTGCCGGCAGCACGGAAAGAGGACCCGTTCTTCAAAGTGTCCTGCGAATGCTGGCGATTTGCTGCTAATTTCCCGAGGTTCGGATTTTGCAGGACCGCCTCACGTTCAAATTCAGGCATGTGGCTTTCTGTACTGTACAGCCCGTGACTTCACGAGGGAAGCAGGATCACTGTATCCTTTGTTTCAAGGCTCGGTCGGACTTTGGAAATGAGGTATGAACGCGTGGGGACCCGAGGAACTGCTTGGACTTTTATTCACGGAAGCACTCCGCTTCGACTCTACCCCTACTCCTTGCCAGGACTTACAGCATTGACTACAAGAACTTACTCTATGGCTCCACACACGGTACTTACCGGCTTACTGCATCATGGGAACTGCAGTTCCACTAACTGCAGCTGCATCCTTCAAGTAGGTGGAGCCAGCTGACCTCCTCTGATTGGGAGGGCCTGTGAATATCAAGGTGAAAGGAGGAGTGTTCCCAGCCAAAGCTTGCGGCATCCGAGGAAGGCAAAACGCCGAAATGCATCATGCCATTTTAACAAGCTGTCATTAAAAGCGTTCCCGAAAACTCCCTGCTGTGTCCTCTGGCTTTCTTCACGGAGAGGTCGTCTGTTTCATATATATATATATGTATATATATATATATATACATATATATATATATATATATATATATATATATATATATATATATATATATATATATATATATATATATATATATATATATATATATAAAATTCACTAAAAAAAACACAAGTTTCAGGGACATTATAGTTAGAAGTTAGCATTTAAAAAATCTCAGAAATTTATTGAAAAACCCACAGGTTATAGTTAGTTGGACATTTCACTCATACAAAACAAGAGAAATTTGACCGATATAGTTAGTTGTGCTAACTATAACTCACGCCACCGCAATGCACTGCTGATGACGTCACATATTACATCACTGATGACATCTCAAATGACATCACTGATGACATCATCCATGTGACAATCTGATACACCTCATCATACACTAGTATAACCTTTAATCACTCACTGTAAAATACAGAGTACCATATTTGAAACCTTTGACACACCAATACCAGTTACTACATACCCACTCACTGATTCCTAAGTCTACACATGCAACTACCCGTTCAACAACAGAATCACTTATACATGTAGTCACTAATTAATAGAACACTATCAAATGCACTTATACACTTGTATAGACATTGACACATTAGCAGTCATCTTAGTCGGTTATGCATTCATCCTACTCACGCATGAAAAAAAATAATCACACTTACATTTACTCACTTACACAATTATACATACAACACCTTATTTATTCAAACACATAGTGACTCATAGTTAATATGTTAAAAAATCACCATCACAATTATACACTCATTCATATAGTTACTCTCACAATCACTAACTCTGACATATACTTAGTTATATACACCAACTCTCACATACAATGCCTTTTATTTTTTTACTTTGTTGAAGATGTACAACTAAAACTTATATTCGCTCACCAATACACAAATAAATACACTCAGTCATTCCAGCTATTTCCACATGCACTCTTAAACCTATACACCTAGTCAACCAACCATTCACTCATCTATGCATAGAGTTACATGCACCCCATCCAACCACACACACTCAGTGTCCTATACAAATACAAATAATATATATATATATATATATATATATATATATATATATATATAGATATAGATATATAAATATATATAAATATATATATATATATATATATATATATATATATATATATATATATATATATATATATATATATATATATATATATATATATATATATATATATATATAATGCATATTTAAATTCCAAACTAAACCACATTCACTGGATGATGCCATCACTGATGTCATCACTGATGTCACTGACCATGTCATGAATGATGTAACATCTGACATCATCAGCAGTGCATTGCGGGCGCGTGAGTTATAGTTTGCAGAACTAACTATAAAAGAGGAATTTCTATGGTTTTGTAAGAGTGAAATGTCCAGCTAACTAGAACACCCCTGAAACCTATATTTTTTCTGTGAGATAGATAGATAGATAGATAGATAGATAGATAGATAGATAGATAGATAGATAGATAGATAGATAGATAGATAGATAGATAGATAGATAGATAGATAGATAGATAGATAGATAGATAGATAGATAGATAGATAGATAGATAGATATTGTATTTGATAGGTGTTCTGGGGTCCCTGGACGTGAGTGGGACTATTCAGAACATATGACTCAAGAAAAACGACCCAGGGCCATATGTAGGTAAATTGCGAATACCGAATCCTTAATACCGAATTTTAACGAATCGGTATTAAGAATTCGGGAAACGTAAAGTAGATAAAAATTCGTTAAACTTTACCGATTCGTTACATTTCAGTATTAAATACAGAATCTGAACTAATCGGTAAAAAATCAAAAATACCGAAAGCCTAATACCGAATCGGTGTTACAGAATCCATTACCGAATTCGGAAATACCGAATCGGTAATTCAAAAAATCGTAATTTGGTGAATCAGCCAATCCTGATACACCCAATTACCTCCCAAACAGGAAGTGGCCACACCCAGCCAGGTGCACTGGACCAGGAGCTCACTGTGAGGCAGGCAGGAAGGCAGGAGAGCTGAGGAGCCAGCAGCAACACAGCCACACAGCCACAAGCAAGGCAGAAAAACAACAGAACAAGCATTGAAATGGCAAGCCAGGACAGGGAGAAGGAGGGAGGTGACAGAAAGCGAAAACTCAAGTTCAGTGACAAGGAGCTTGAGGTCCTGATCCAGGATGTCAGCCAAGAGCACCACAAGCTTTTTGGAGCCCAGTCCCACCAAGTGCCAGAGTCACAGAAGAGGCAAATCTGGAGTGGCATTCGGGACAAGATCAATGCCATAGGTGTGACCCTGCGCACCATAGAGGACATCAGAAAGAGGTGGTACGACCTCAGGAAGACAGCAGAACTGAGGATGGCAGAGAGACAGAGGCAGGCTGGCAAAACAGGAGGAGGTAAAAACCGAGCCCCGGCACCAACACCACTGGAACAGATGGTGGAGTCCACCATCAAGCCGGAGAGTGTGAGTGGCGTGGGAAACGCAGATAGCTCCGCCAGAGCAGGAAGAAAACAAGGTAAGAAGCATGCCCAGCATGCTGCGCTACCCCCTTCCCAATCCCAATCCCCATAGTGGTAAAAGGGCTCCCACTCCACACCATGTCTTACTGGTTACCTGCAATGCATTATGGGTGATGTAGTCAGTGTGAACTCATGATCAGGACAGTCAGGCCAGCATACACAATAGCATGGTAAATAAATTGGATAGGTCAGGACAACCACTGTGCACTGTAGGCATGTAGTTTAATGTAATGCCATTGCAGACAGAGCATTGAGTATATTTAAATTTGTGTCATTACAAGCGAGTCATCTCGCAGTGCAGCAGAAGGCAGCAGAGGCAGGTCATCCAGGCCAGAGGGAAGGCAACAGGATGATGACAGCATCTCTGCAGGGACCACCAGCTCTGCGCCATCACAGGCAGCCAATCCTCCACCACAGTCATCACCACAGCGCCAGGGAGGGCCGCAATCCCCTCTCACTCAGTCACCACTGCGACGTTCACCAACACCACCCCCACCACCACAGTCAGGCAGGAGGCATGCTGTGGTCACCCTCCAGCAGATGGAGGAGTCGGAGGAGGAGGGCAGATTGGGCAAAGAAAGTCCCATAGGAGATAGATCCAACAGTGAGCGGGCTGGTTCTGCATCCGAGGGCGCCCACATCTCGTCAAGACACCGCAGGGCAAGGCCAGACAGTCCAGAAGCATCCGAGCAGGGTGACAGTGTGTTTGCTGGACTGGAAGGCAACATGCTGAAGGTTCAGCGCCTGCAATGGAGGGAGATGAAGTCACTGCACAGGGAGGTGGCAAACATAAACAGGCATATGCACAAGATGGAGAAGGGCATCAGTGCCATGGGGGAGAACTTGTGTGCAGGGATGGACAGAGTAGCTACCTCGGTGGACAACCTCTGCAGCCAGCTTGAGCAGGACCGTGTTGGCAGGTGCAGAGAGAGACAGAGACTCCAGGCCGATACCAAGTCGGTGAACCGGCTGACCACTACTACATCACTGATATGTCGCAGGTCCATCGCCATGCAGGAGGAGATGGCGCATTGCAGCAGGGATGTGGCCAGGGTGATGGTGTCCATGACCTCAGTGCTAGAGCTCATGCAGAACGCCAAGGCGTCCAATATGGAAGGGGGCGGGGGACAGTGAGGAGGCTACCAGGCGCAGTAGCATTACACCCTCACCCACCGAGTGCAGGAGGCGTAGTGGACGAAACGTGCCAGCACAGGAACAGTCAAACACACCAGACAGTGTCGATGGGGAACATGCACGTGCAGCATGTGGATGCAGGAAGTAAAGGACAATGGCTGTGTACATACATGTGATTGGTGATGTAACCCATGTCCAATTTGACAATGCTCGCAGTACTGGAGGTGTGCCCAATAAACACCTCTACATGTAACTGTTAATGGCTCAGTGTCGTTACTCACTCAGAAATAGTTTGACGTAATCTCTGCCCGTCTCTGTCTCCCATCATGTTCAATAACAACACCAGCTGCGCAGGGCTCTGGCTGGGGGTTGTCCTCGTCCTCTGACTCAGTTAGTTCCACTGCTGTTCCTTTTTTAGTGGCCAGATTGTGTAGCATTGCACACGTAGCAATTATCTTGCAATATTTGATGGGGCTGTACAGACGTGCACCTCCTGTTTTGTGGAGGCAACGGAATCTGCTTTTGAGCAATCCAAATGTGTGCTCAACCACGTTGCGTGTGCTCCTATGTGCCACATTGTATCTCCTCTCCCTTCGGGTGCTTGGGTTGAGATATGGTGTGGTAGATATGGCCGGAGGGCATATGCGCTGTCACCTATGAACAGAAGTAAGTGGCATTGATTTGTATGACCAACAGCTTGAGGCAGGGTGTACATCAGGGTGTGTCACATTTACTTACCTAGTTTGTATCTGTCGCCAAATTCACCAGCAAGCAGACGTGTATGTATGCCACTGTTGCTGAAGATGTACACGTCGTGGCTACTCCCGGGGAATTTGGCCACAATGTTAGTTATAATGTATTTGGCATTGCAGATCACCTGCACATTGATAGAGTGGATGGATTTGCGGTTTCTGTACATGTATTCACTTGCTGCAGGTGGGCAGATGGGAATATGGTTCCCATCGATGCAGCCAATGACGTGGGAGAAATGGGCAACTTGGTAGAACTCCAGCTTGGTTCTCTGCAGCTCCGTCTGTGTACTGGGGAAGGATATGTAATGTTCCATTCTGTCCATCATGGCGTCCAGGAAGGTGTTGAAGAAATGGGATAGGCAGCTCTGTGACACTCCACCCACTGCAGCTATCACACCCTGGAAACTTCCTGATGCAAGGAGGTGCAGGCAGCAGAGTACCTGGACATGGGTGGGGATTGCGTGGGCCCTTGGTGTCTGATGCTCCAGATAGGGTCTTAGGTCCCGTATTAGGTCCAGGATGGTGTCTGGGTGCAATCTGTATCTTTCATGTATTTCAGGTTCTGTCAATTGGAACAATGTGATGCGTAATCTGTACACCCGCTCTTCACGTCTCCAGATCCTCATTCCTGCTGCTCTCAAGCGTAGCCGCCTTGCTATGAGGTAGAGGCCTGCCATTGTGTTCACACAGATGCATTTTGGGCCTGTTTATATGCACTGCACCTGATTACCAGATGCTCTTGAAACGTGGTAAATACCGATTCGTTATTACTGATTTTGGTCTTATTCGGTATTAACGAGGTTTGCTACATAGCATTTTTGGGCGTTTTACCGATTCGTTAATTCCGATTCGGTATTCATTGTTTCGGTAATTTCTAATCGGTAAATATGATTTTTTACCGAATTGTTATTATCGATTCGGTATTACGTACATCTCACATGGCTAAATAAATGTCGGTAACACCGAAAAAGACCCTTTTTCGGTGTTACCGACCAGTATTTGGCCACCTACATATGGCCCCCAATGGCATACTACCCAGCCTGCACCTCACGCTTTAATTTGTTAGTGTGAAATGTCCCATGCACAAATCCTCCAGCACCTGCTGTTGATCAGTGCCACTGTTAAACAGATCCTGGATAAATTAAGCATATGGAGGTGCACCAGGTAAAGAAATCGAATCAAATATATTGTAACAAATTCTTTATTTTTACTATCGTCTTTTCTTATTGTTCACACAAACCGTTCATCCAATGCTTTTTGTTCCATGACCACTTGCAACTTCGTCAGGGCTGAAAACCAATTATATGAAAACTAGGGGTCGGCGTAATTTGCGTAGCTCTGCGAAACGGTAAAAAATCTCGGCGAGCACTTAGAGTTCCGCGAACACGCGGAATTGCTAGTTACGCACGTTTGCAATGCATTTTTCCTATTCGCGAACGTTGTTTGCGTACTCGGTGGGGAAAGATCTTGCGAACTTGCCAATGTGGTTGCCAATTGGCACGGCCATCTTCTTTCACTTGTCCCACCTCCTCGCGATGCGCGTTTTCTGTTCTCGAATGCACTCGTGTCCAAATGACGTGTTTGTGGTCAAGCACTCTTGCGGGATCGCGTGGCCGGCTACCAAAAACTCATGGCGCACGTGAACGGATGGGAAAACGCTTCGGTGAATGCAGGGATCCCTATAAGTTGCGTACAAGGAAAATAAACGGGCAGGCCGCGGATCAAGGCATTTTTGCCAATTCCACGTTCTCCGCAGAACGCAGAATTGCCCAAATTCTGCAACAAAAGAAAGACATCAGAAAACAAACTAAAATGTCATTTACATGAAAAACCATAATGTCAACTTATGAAAATGAAAAAATACAGTAAATACATTATTAAATGTTAAAAATCTTTTAAAAACCCTACACCCAGTGAACTAACACACCCAGGGAACTTCAGTAAAAATCAGAAGAGACCACAGATCATTCTCCATAATTCAAAGGACCCAAAGTTTAGTTTCCTGGTGATGGCTGTTGAGTCATCAAAATACTCATCGCCTCTAAGTGGAGTCGGGCACACCTGGGACCTGACCCAAGGGGGGGTATTTATAGGAGGCAGTTTGGCGCGTACTCCTTACCAGACCACAGAATACTGATGAGCTTAAGACTTAGCAGGGTGAGTGCTGATTGAACTTTGTTATGGCAGAACAAAATGATTTTGAAGGGGCGTTACGATGAGGATTTTGAGATGCTAGAGCAATGCGGTATACGTGGTTTCTCTCCAGCATATTTATGAGGATTGTTGCGGGTTACACGGTGAGCAGTGCATTACCGAAAGAGACACTGCCTAAATGATCGTGCTACCTATAGAATTGTTATGAGAATTTTGGACTTGTGGTACACACATGATTGTTTGGAAGTCGTTAGGGAGAATGCAGTTGTGATGTGGCTATGCCTTAGACCCTCACAAGCAGAGCATACCAGCCCTCGTGTGTACGTAGTAAATTGACAGGATTCGACTTAAGGGTACTAGAGGATATTTTGAACCTAACAAAATATGAATATGTAGCTAAGAAAAAGGGGCATATAGATCCAGTAATATGATAAATTCTACATAGTAATTTTACGAGATTTGTTGCAGGCCAGAATTTATTTATAAGGAGATAAAAGAAAATATTTGTTCAAAGCGGGTTGGTTTTCACTTATATTACACGCCTCTCCATTAGCAACATGCTTTAATATTGAATATTAATATTGGGTTAGAAGTAGCAGGGTAGCAGCACCAATTATTTTTAAGGACTGGCCAAAAACGCCTTACGTTGATATAAGAAGGCTTGATGTAGGTCTTATTCAACTATGAATGGACAAGAATGTGGTGAGGGTGAGATCTGGTATGGGATTAGAATAAGGTGTGTGCCCTGTTCAAGAAAAGTATAAATATAAATGAGGCTTGGAGGACTACTAATATAATATCTGGCATGCTTGTGATGTTTATATGACATGTTTTTAGTGATCCCTGATATATACGTTACAAATTAGATTGTTTATATTAGGTATCAGACTGGAGCACTGTGATGCTCCTTGGAAATTCCTAATTACCGGTGAATCCAAGATAGAGCTTTAATGTTACACTTATTTGGGACACAACTTACTTCAACAAGAGATTAAGGTGACCCATAAGCTTTACCCTATGGTCAGACTATGCGTACCAACTTTATTTAGCTCTCCTGTGAATTTTATTTCTATCATCCCTCACTAATAGGGGGTTTACTTTATTTGTTTAGCTGCTGCGTTACTCTTTTTATGCAATTGTGTTTTTCTTGGTTGTTATCTAACCATAACTTCTTTAATAAATGGAGGGCCCCCAGTTGTTTACTTTGTGGTATACCTCAATGATTGAATTTAGGTAAAAACTGGTACAATTTTGTGCCCTTTGAAATGTGTATAATGATCGGTGGTCTCATGATCGGTGGTCTCTTAATTTTAACTAAAGTTCCCCATGTCTGTTAGTTCACCGGGTGTAGTGTTTATTAACATTTAATAATGTATTTCCTGTATTTTTTCATTTTCATAATTTGACATTGTATTTGTTGTAAATAAC
>NW_028254284.1:0-23054 GCF_964263255.1 Lissotriton vulgaris | reverse complement strand
AGGCAGCTGGACCAGAGACAGGGGTGAGCTCTCCCATACCCAATCCCCCTCCTTTGGTCTGCACTCACTAGTAGTGTTCACCAATCACTGTACATGAGTCACAAATGCAAGTCCAGAATCCTCACCGCTGACCGCCAATGTTAGATTTGGGGCTCTCTAGTTGGCACAGGTATGTACTTGTGAGAAATATGGACCCTCTCCTCTAGTCAGGATAAGGGGATTACACTCCTAAAATAACCCCTGCTCACCCCCTTGGTAGCTTGGCACGAGCAGAAGGGCTTCACTTCAGAGGCGTTGTAAGTTAAGCAGTTGTGACCACATACAGTAACCCAGTGACAACACTACAAATGGACACCACACAGGTTTTATATAAAAAATAAGCATACTTTACATAGAGTTACCACAAGACCATAAACGACAAAAATACAGACTATGATTACTTTAAGATGGTAGATTTAAGCTTAGTACAGTTCGGTTCTTAGATGCGACACTCTGCGTCAATGTACCTTAAGTTGCGTTGCGCTTCCACGACAAGCAATGTCGCAGCGATGGGAAATGCGGCAAAGTTCAGATACAAAGAAATAAAGACGTGAAGATCTTCCAGATGCGGCACGGTTCGATGCGTGGACTACAGCGGTGACACACTTACGATGCGATGACAACAGCTCCAGTGGCGACGCTCTTCTCCCACGATGTATGAAGCTTCCACTCGATGCGACAACTACAGCAGCGACATCCAGGATGCAATGGCAGCAGCTCTGGTGGCGGCGCGCTCCTCGGGGATTCGAGGTGCTCTTGGTTGATGCGGTGCAATGCGACACCCTCCTTTGGTGTTGCGATGGCAGGCACAGCAACGGCGACACGCTCCGACCTCATTGCGAGATTCTTCTCCTGATGTGGTGCAGTGCTACAACTACAGCGGCGACACCCTCCATCGGAGTTGCGACGGCATCAGCAGCGACGGCGACGCGCTTCCTCTTCCTTTGGTGCGTTTTAAGTTGGGGAATTAAATCCTCTTCAATCCAGAGGGTCCCTAGGGGCCAACAACCCCACCAGGTACCTCCAATAAGCGCCACTGCACTGCGTTTCAGAGACGTGGGCAGGCCATGCCCCTATTTACAGATCTCAGCAAGGCAGCTCAGTGGCGCTTACTGGAGGTACCTGGTTGGCTACTTGGACCCCAGGGACCGTCAGGATTCAAGTGGAATTAATCCTTAAAATTAAAACCTACCAGGGGGCTCGTTTGCACAGTGGTGAAGGAAGGGGGCGGGCATGATGTAACATTTGTGTACTTATGCAATCACTCTGCCAATACACAAGCACTTACAAAATTCACCATACACTCTCCTTGCAGCACTCTAATCATCCAGTCACTACCCATGCACTCATGCAATGACCCATGCACTAACTCATGCAATGTTACAATACCCTGAGCGGTACCCATGCAGTCCAGCCATTGCCCTGTCACTACCCATGCACTCCTCCAATCCCCTAGCGAGCACCATGTACGTATCCAATTACTCCACCAAAACCCAGGCACTTATAAATTAACCAGGTACTGTGCTTGCAGTACTCTAATCATCCAATTAGAACACATGTACTTATGCAATGACCCAGTCACTAACACATGTACTACTACAATCCTCTGTGCACTACCCATGCAGTCCAGCCATTGCCATGTCAGTACCCATACACTCTTTCAATCAACCAGCGAGCACCATGTACTTATCCAATCACTCCACCAAAACCCAAGCACTTATAAATTCACCATGCACTCTCCTTGCAGCACTCTAATCATCCAGTTACTACCCATGCACTCATGCAATGACCCATACACTAACTCATGCAATGTTACAATACCCTGAGCGGTACCCATGCAGTCCAGCCATTGCCCTGTCCCTACCCATGCACTCCTCCAATCCCCCAGCGGGCAACATGTACTTATCCAATTTCTACGCCAAAACCCAGGCACTTATAAATTCACCAGGCACTGTGCTTGCAGTACTCTAATCATCCAATCAGTGCCCATGTACTTATGCAATGACTCAGTCACTAACACATGCACTGCTGCAATCCCCTGTGCACCTCCCATGCAGACCTCTAACCACCTACACAGTACTGATTCACTCCTCCAATTACCCAGGTTGTACCCACGCACTCCAGAAATCCCTATGTCACTGCCCATGCATTCCTCAAATCATGTACTTATCCAATCACTTCACCAACACCCAAACAGTTATAACATCACCCTGTACTGTCCTTGCAGCACTCTAATCATCCAGTCACTACCCATGTACTTAGGCAATGACCCAGGCACTAACTCATGGCAAATACAGAGGAGGTCATGCTAATTACAGGGGTACCCCAAAGCATAGTGTTCCCTAGTGTATGTAGGGGTTTTCACTGTATTCTAAGTGTCTTTTACCATAGCACTAGCTCTGGTCCTGTTTAGTCAGAGTAAGTTACCACCAGTACCCGCCACAAAGAAGTTGGGGGCACAGGAGGACTTTGTGCTCCTCTGTTGGTTCTTTCTGCTCATCTCTTGGTTCTTCCTGCACTTTTCTTCGTCTTTATGAACTTCTGTTGCCTCTTTCTGCATTTGTCTTGCTTCTTTCTGCAATTTTGTTCCTCTTTCTTCACATGTCCTAACTTTGTAGGCATAGTTAGAAATAGGCATTTAAAAACCATTGAAATTCACTGAAAAACCATAGGTTTCAGGCACGTTACAGTTAGAAATTAGCATTTAAAAAAACATTGAAATTTACTTTAAAAACCATAGGTTTCAAGCACGTTATAGTTAGAAATTAGCATTTAAAAACCCTAGAAATTCACTGAAAAATCCATAGGTTTCAGGGACGTTATAGCTAATTGGACATTTCACTCGTACAAAACCATAGAAATTCAATTGTTATAGTTAGTTCAGCTAGCTATAACTCATGCCCCCGCAATGCACTGCTGATGATGTCACATATTACATCATTCATGACATGGTCAGTGACATCACTGATGACATTTCGAATGACATCACTGATTACATCACTGAGGACATCATCCAGTGACTGTGAGTTTCTCTAAAGTTTAAATATGAAACAAAGTCAGGATATAAAAAATAATACAGTGATTGGGTATGTCTGTACTAATAAAACAGTATTAATTCCCAGAGAAGCCCTTATTTTCAATCTTAGAAATACATCATACTGAGGGAAAAATCTATAAAAATCTAAACCCTTGACTTACAATTTGCATGTAGCTCCTGGTGTCAGCAAATAGATCATTATGCAATATTAGAAGGATTCCAACTTATAAACTGGAAGTCACAAAATGATCTCAACGTCAAAAGCAGTAGCCCACTTACCTATGTACATGAAATACAAATCTGCGATCTGCTTGTTACACAATGTGCTTTGCAGCAAGCACCTTAACCCACTATGCTAATTTATATGATTCAACGGAACGCAGAACTCTCCCAGAACTGCATTAACCACCAGAGTTATCTTTTTGTTTGTTTTTAAATGATTTTATCATAAATCCATGATCGAGCACTAAAGAAAATAGCAACAACAAAAAAAAACATAATCATAACGTAATACATCAGTCAGCGGTAAATATTTTCATATATTAATACAAACCATGAGTAAAGCATAGAAGAGGAGAAATGAAGGCACAAAACGCAAACCTAGGATTTATAAACTCATATAGGTCACCACTGGCCCCAAATTTCAAGACCAAGTTTCTTTTACCGTTTGCCTTTCAAAGCGTATAGAGAATGTTCAATATTGAAGGATGCCAGAAATCTGGCCCTCCACACTTCGAAAGATGGTGCATCCTTCTGTAGCCACATTGAGGAAATACATAACCTTATTACAGCCGTAGCCAAGAATATCAAATATTTATGTTTAAACATAACTGAGTCTCTCTCAGTTTCCTCATCTATCCCCAATAACACATGAGCATTAGATAATTGTGCTGTTCCACCCAATATCTCCTCCCAAAATTTCTCGACATGCCCAAATAAACTGTTTAAATGCATACACAAATAAAAAATGTGTAGTATATCGGCGTCATCGGACCAAGACCAAAAGCATTTCCCGTCATTAGTACCTCCCAAGTTAAGAATTTTAGCTGGTGTATAATACAAATTGAAGATGGTCTTATAATGTTGTGTACGTAGATTAGCGGCCAAAAATAATCTTCCAGCCATGTCAATAGAGGTTTCAATCCTGGTCCCAGGCTGGCCAAGCCGGCTGTCCCATTATAAACTATGAATATCTAAATCATTGCCCCTGGTATTTAATAATAGCGAATACAAATAGCCAATACGGGAATTCTTGCCCACCGCTTCAATTACTGGCTTTCTATCTATATTCCAATGATTTTTATACAAATAGTCACGGATTTGAAGGTATTTAAAAAATTCACAGCTGCGAATTTGAAATTTCTCCATTAACATTTCAAAAGACATCAAGTCCCAGTTACAATATAAATCTCCAATTCTTTGAACCCCTTTGATTCACCACTGATCTACTATTCGATCCCAAAATATCGACGGGAGAAGTGCCGAAGCATTTAAGGGAGTATATCCAGTTATCTTCCCCATATTATAAAACTGTTTGACGGACCTCCATACCTTAAAAGCTGCTATCAACCCCTTGCACTGGGTCCTCTTGTAATAGTTCATGTCTATATTAATGAATAGACGATTATTGGCTTCACTACCCAATAGCATTTGAAAAATAGAGGGAGCTTCTGCTACATTGCACAATTCTGCCCCTGTTAGTAAAATGTTCATGTGTTGTAACATACAAACATAATAATAAAGGGTGAAATCCGGAACAGCCCATCCACCTTGTTCACGTGGTAAAATCATAAATCGCAGGGCCCTCCGCGTTTTCCCCTTTGCCCACAAAAATCTAGTACATAGAGATTGTAACCGCACAAGATTAGCCCGAGATATCTCCAGTGGGATGGCTCTCATGAAATACAGAATTTTAGGTAGGACGGGCATTTTTAAGGACATTACATCGCCTACCATAGATAGATGTAAGCATTCAAATCTGTCCAGTTGCTTCTTTACATCACTCAGTAGAGATGACCAGTTGGCCTCAACCAGTGCATTTAAACAAGCCCGCAATTTAATTCCTAAGTAAATCACTTCCTGCACTACCCTTCGATCCGTACATGATGTTAAATTAAGACAAAGTATTTGAGTCTTGGCAGCGTTGAGCTTATAGCCAGAGACAGCTCCAAATTGTGATGCCACCAACTCAATTTCTAGAAAAACAAAATGCGAATACCAGTACTGATACAAAAGATTTAGTTTACAAATGTCAGAACCCTGGACCTGAAAAATTCATTCAAGGCTGGTCGCTCATTTGTAGCTTTGTTTATTTTCTTTGATTTTATCAAAACACATATATTAAAGGCAGTCAACAATATTACATGCTAGGTGCAAAAAGAAGGTTGTAGAAAAAGGGGGAGTTCTTTCATCCAATCAAACATGTCTCAGGCATACAACAATCAACCATTCAAGAACAAAAAAGACAATGTGTAATATATTACAGTGGACAATATTTACAGTGGACAAACAAACACAAAAATTCTGGAAAAAGCCACGGTCTGCAAAATATTTTAGATGATATTCATGAAAAATTATTTTTAGCACATGTACATTTCTTCAACAGCTTTAAATATTCTCTGGTTTAGTTGAACAAAAATAATAACATATACTAAGTAATGTACAAAGGGTAGTGATAAGCAGTAAGACAATTCATATGAGCTTATCATCCATGCAGACTCAAAGGTGGCTATGGGCCTACGCGTTTCGAATCCTGCTGATCTGAGAGGATTCTCTTCAGGGCCTTTATTTTTTATCTGGAGAAAAGAAAAAAGGAGATTTTAGGGGAAATAATAAGAGTAATAATTTAAACAGGATCAACATAAGATACCTCACTCAGGTCACACCCACTGCTCCACAGCTTGCCACATTAGTGAAATAACATCTTAGTTTGAATACCAGATTTGCAGCTAACTAGCTGGGGGGGGGGGGGTTTAAGGGGGGCATGATGTACCTACAGAACTTATTCAGGAACACTGCATAAAGAACAGCAGGGGGGACTTTTAATCTTACCTGCCTAGGCGGGGCTGCTTTGTCAGGGATGAAGTCAGTTATGAAAAAAGCGGTAGCACCTAAGGAACAGTGGGAACATGTATAATCAGTAAAATGTTCTTATTAATCCAGCGGCAAAAAGTTCTATGCGCACAGGAGCAATCCATACCTAATCGACTGGAGCTTTTATTATCCAGTGAACCACCGTCGGGAAAGGAAACATGGGAGGTGACGAAATCTGGAGAAAGTTTGAGGAAAGTTTCAGTTCACTGAAAAGGTCTAGAAACACTAGAGTCTTATATAGTGGCTGATGAAAGTTTTTACCTGCTAGAAGCACATGGAGCGTCAAAAGTTCTTATGGCCGGCGTTTGTTTTTTCAGGTGTTAGGGAAACCTGAGGGGGGAGTTAACAACCGCATGTCAGTACATTTCAAATCTTAGCTGTAAAAGGCTCCACGGCAGACATGCGAAAAGCCGAGGTTTACCGTTATTAGTTGCACGCCCAACGTGTGAATTCAAGTCACCGATGCTTTTTTCTTTAGGTTAGAGAAACCGTAAATAGTTGCACGGGCTGGGGCCGCTCAGCGCGGCTCGCTTGGTACCAACGGGTTACAGGCCCTGCAACAATGTAACAAGGCAGGCCTCAAAGACTATTCAGCTTACTTAGCGAGAACGGGGATGAGAAAAAAACGCTTGAAACCTTACCGGCAACGCGGCTCTGCACGCTGAAGGCATTTGATTGAAAAAGGGCTGGATTGCTGTAGTGAAAGAAGAGAGGGGAGGCAGAGGGGGGAATTAGTTGTGGGATGAGGAAATCATACTGACTGCACAAGCGGGACGAGCGCTTCGTGGTACTTACAGTTAAAGAACTAGTCGAAGTCCTAACACGACGGCGTGGCGAAAAGGCTGCACTCTGGCTCAAGCACCTTAGCTGTCTGGGCTGCCAAACGACCGCCTATATATACATCAGGTGTGACAAATGTGCACGCCCACTGTGTTTCCCCAGTACCTGTTAGGAAAGGGAAAACCAGAACTGGATTGACAGATCCACATATAATTCCTAAGGGCTACTCTAGCCTGCAGAGCGGGGGAAATGAATATTGGTGAAACTTAGTTATAGTTTAAATATTTCACTTAATTCATTCAGTCCAGACACCGCGGTGTCGAATTTAACTATTAATAGGGCCTCCCGTTTTGACAATGCAAGATTTTGATCACCACCACGAGGACTCTTTTCCACTTTGGAAATTACGGTCCATTTCAGGTCACTTACTGCATGTTGCATACGCGTCCAGTGAAGCACTAAAGGAGCGTTTTCAATTTTTCTTTTAATTCTGGATTTGTGTTGTGAGATCCGCTGGCGGATCTCCTGATTGGTTTTGCCTATGTACAGTAGGCGACAAGGGCAGGTAATGCCATATACAACAAACTTGCTCTTACAGTTACTGAAGGACTCGTGTTTCCAGAAAATTCCGTTATGTTGGAACAATGAACCCTCAATACAGGATTCACAGCACAGGCATGTGCCGCATTTATGGTGCCCAATTATGGGGGGCATCCCCATCATTTGGCGCAACGTCGCCGGTTTGGGTGCTGGCATGGCAGCCCGGACAATATGATTAGCGATGTTGTTTTCCTTTTTAAAGGCAAATAGGGGTATGTCAACAAGACTGTCATCCAGATCTTTTACTAAGTGCCAATTTTGCTTTATGACTTTTTTCAACTGGTTGGCATTAGGGCAATATGTCGTGACACAAACCTGTCTTTTCAATTCTGATTTAGTTTTGCGTTCTAGTGTGGTTTCACGTGGTGTCCATTGGGCTCTCCTCATACAGCTTTTCACAAGTTTCTTGGGGTATCCCCTGTCACACAATTTAGATGTTAGTTTAGCTGCGTGTTGTTGAAAATCTTCTTTGAAAGTACAGTTCCTGCGAACTCGCAGGAACTGTCCATATGGGAGATTTTCTTTGAGGTTCCTCGGGTGATTACTTGAAAACAACAGAGACTTGTTTCTATCAGTGGGCTTGCTGTATAGGGTCGTCGCCAGTTTCCCTTCAACAGGGAACACTTCCACGTCTAGAAAAGCAATTTTCTCAGTCGAACTAGACATGCTGAATTTTATATCAGCCGTTCTATCATTCAGCCATTGGTGGAACTGGTTGAGTGTGTCATTATCGCCTGTCCAAATCATAAAAACATCATCAATAAACCGGAGCCACGCTCCGATGTATTGAGTGTAAGGATTATTTTGATAAATGTACGCCTCCTCATACATTGACATAAATTATACCGCCAATTCCGGTGCAAAGGGGCAGCCCATGGCTACCCCCTTGACTTGATAGTAGTATTCGCCATTAAAGCAGAAATAATTCTTCCTTAAGGCGAAGGCTGCCAAGTCCACGATGAATGCGGTGGGTACCTGCATAGGCCTTGGTCTGGAATCAAGATAGTGTGTAAGTACTGCTATCGCCTCATCTTGAGGGATCTGAGTGTATAAAGCAGTTACGTCCATGGTAACTAGTCTGTCTCTGTTTTCAATGAATTCGATGTTTTCTAGTCGGTTGATAAAATCAGTTGTATCCTGGAGATAGGATTTAACACTGATCATGAATTCTTTTAGAAAGCAATCAACATATTTCGCTGCTGGCTCGAGCAAAGAGCCACAGCCGGCCACAATGGGTCTGCCGGGGGGATGGTCAGGATCTTTGTGGACCTTAGGTAATACGTAAAACATCGGCACTTTCGGATGTAACATTTTTAGATAGTCAAGTTCTTTCGGCCCAATGAAACCTAAATCAGACCCTTCTTGTATGATGTTAAAGAGTTCATTTTGGAGGTCTGACGTCGGGTCTTTATTTATTTTGCGGTAACAGTTGCTATCTGCCAGTTGTCTCATGACTTCGGTGGTGTAATCATTAATGTCCCACACTACAATTGCACCACCCTTGTCGGCCTGTTTTATTACGACAGAGCTGTCTGTTTTGAGGTTATTTAGGGCTGTCATCTGTGCTTTGGTGGTGTTAAATTTTACATATTTTCTTTCCTTTTCCATAGTTGATATGGCCGATAACACACTCTTTTCAAAGGTCAAAAGGTTTTTTGGGACCTTACTTGCTGGGGGGCAGAAGGTGGATTTATTCCTAAGACCAGTGACTTCCATTGCCTGGTTATTTGGGGCTTCCTTAAAGAAAAGGGTCAATCTTAGTTTCCTACAAAATTCAATGAATTCTGACTTCATTTTAACGAAGTCAGTCCTTTTGGAGGGGACAAATGACAGGCCTTTTGCCAACACGCTTTCTTCGTCAGGTGTTAAAACTTTTTTGGATAGGTTGAAAATCGGTGAAGCGTCTAGTTTTTGTAATGTTGCCTCCTGGTTTTCATTTCCCATGGGATATTGATTCTCACTCTGCCCCTGGGTGGTGCTTGACCTCTCCCTAAAAAATGGGGGTTTGACGATTGGTTTTGTTGTTGCTGGTTGGCGTTCCAGTTGCGATTCCTATTCGGACGGGTGTAGTTTCCGGTGGAATCACTGTCAGTCCCCGATGACGATGTGTCACTAAAGGAAATAAACTGCTTTCGTGACCTTCCCTGGTTTCCTTGGAGGAAACGTCTAGATTCTACTTTGGAGTAGAAGTCAGTCTGCAAGTAGGGGTATATATTATCTAATGAAAAACCTTTTTTGTCCTTCTCAAATTGGTTGGATTTTTGGGTTATCGTATAGTCTTTAAATTCTTGGACCTCCTTGTTAACTTTGTCCAAGAGTGCCTTAGCATCAGCTATGGTCGGATTGGTGCTTATTTCTGACTCTAATTTAGAGATTTCGGCTAGTTCTTCTTTAGATATTCGGGCAGCTGTCTCAACTGTTAGAATCATCAAATCTCTACTGCATTTGGTCTCTATCATGGAGAAACCTTTCTTAAATATTGGGTCTTCTGTGAAGATTACCGGTATATTTTTAATTTGTAAACCAGCAGGAATAGTGCCTTCCCGGAGGTGTTGCAACAAGAAGTGACCGTGGAGGTCTGTCCTTATCTGCTTCTTTTTAAGGCGGATTAGTTTATCCGATTCGTTCGATGTAGTAGCTGTTTCACTTAGGGTGACTGAGGAGAAGACAGGTGGGTCGCTGAGGAAGCTTCTAATGTGATCCTCTGTGTAGGCGAAAGTGTCTTTTTCAGCCATTACTCTGAGGAACAAATAAGAGAAAAGGAAAGGTTATAAAAACCTAAAGAGGGAAAGGTAAAAATTAGCATGTACGTGGAAAACACTCACACAATTAATGCAGCATGGAAGGTTAGCGGAAGGTCTATCCTTACTTCAAGTGAATGAACAACAGAACCTCGCGGGCCAGCGCCCGCTAATAGAACCTAAAAACTCAAATGGGGTGGCTCTAATCAGTATGGCTGAGCCAATATCTAGAAAAACAAAATGCGAATACCAGTACTGATACAAAAGATTTAGTTTACAAATGTCAGAACCCTGGACCTGAAAAATTCATTCAAGGCTGGTCGCTCATTTGTAGCTTTGTTTATTTTCTTTGATTTTATCAAAACACATATATTAAAGGCAGTCAACAATATTACATGCTAGGTGCAAAAAGAAGGTTGTAGAAAAAGGGGGAGTTCTTTCATCCAATCAAACATGTCTCAGGCATACAACAATCAACCATTCAAGAACAAAAAAGACAATGTGTAATATATTACAGTGGACAATATTTACAGTGGACAAACAAACACAAAAATTCTGGAAAAAGCCACGGTCTGCAAAATATTTTAGATGATATTCATGAAAAATTATTTTTAGCACATGTACATTTCTTCAACAGCTTTAAATATTCTCTGGTTTAGTTGAACAAAAATAATAACATATACTAAGTAATGTACAAAGGGTAGTGATAAGCAGTAAGACAATTCATATGAGCTTATCATCCATGCAGACTCAAAGGTGGCTATGGGCCTACGCGTTTCGAATCCTGCTGATCTGAGAGGATTCTCTTCAGGGCCTTTATTTTTTATCTGGAGAAAAGAAAAAAGGAGATTTTAGGGGAAATAATAAGAGTAATAATTTAAACAGGATCAACATAAGATACCTCACTCAGGTCACACCCACTGCTCCACAGCTTGCCACATTAGTGAAATAACATCTTAGTTTGAATACCAGATTTGCAGCTAACTAGCTGGGGGGGGGGGGGGGTTTAAGGGGGGCATGATGTACCTACAGAACTTATTCAGGAACACTGCATAAAGAACAGCAAGGGGGACTTTTAATCTTACCTGCCTAGGCGGGGCTGCTTTGTCAGGGATGAAGTCAGTTATGAAAAAAGCGGTAGCACCTAAGGAACAGTGGGAACATGTATAATCAGTAAAATGTTCTTATTAATCCAGCGGCAAAAAGTTCTATGCGCACAGGAGCAATCCATACCTAATCGACTGGAGCTTTTATTATCCAGTGAACCACCGTCGGGAAAGGAAACATGGGAGGTGACGAAATCTGGAGAAAGTTTGAGGAAAGTTTCAGTTCACTGAAAAGGTCTAGAAACACTAGAGTCTTATATAGTGGCTGATGAAAGTTTTTACCTGCTAGAAGCACATGGAGCGTCAAAAGTTCGTATGGCCGGCGTTTGTTTTTTCAGGTGTTAGGGAAACCTGAGGGGGGAGTTAACAACCGCATGTCAGTACATTTCAAATCTTAGCTGTAAAAGGCTCCACGGCAGACATGCGAAAAGCCGAGGTTTACCGTTATTAGTTGCACGCCCAACGTGTGAATTCAAGTCACCGATGCTTTTTTCTTTAGGTTAGAGAAACCGTAAATAGTTGCACGGGCTGGGGCCGCTCAGCGCGGCTCGCTTGGTACCAACGGGTTACAGGCCCTGCAACAATGTAACAAGGCAGGCCTCAAAGACTATTCAGCTTACTTAGCGAGAACGGGGATGAGAAAAAAACGCTTGAAACCTTACCGGCAACGCGGCTCTGCACGCTGAAGGCATTTGATTGAAAAAGGGCTGGATTGCTGTAGTGAAAGAAGAGAGGGGAGGCAGAGGGGGGAATTAGTTGTGGGATGAGGAAATCATACTGACTGCACAAGCGGGACGAGCGCTTCGTGGTACTTACAGTTAAAGAACTAGTCGAAGTCCTAACACGACGGCGTGGCGAAAAGGCTGCACTCTGGCTCAAGCACCTTAGCTGTCTGGGCTGCCAAACGACCTTCTATATATACATCAGGTGTGACAAATGTGCACGCCCACTGTGTTTCCCCAGTACCTGTTAGGAAAGGGAAAACCAGAACTGGATTGACAGATCCACATATAATTCCTAAGGGCTACTCTAGCCTGCAGAGCGGGGGAAATGAATATTGGTGAAACTTAGTTATAGTTTAAATATTTCACTTAATTCATTCAGTCCAGACACCGCGGTGTCGAATTTAACTATTAATAGGGCCTCCCGTTTTGACAATGCAAGATTTTGATCACCACCACGAGGACTCTTTTCCACTTTGGAAATTACGGTCCATTTCAGGTCACTTACTGCATGTTGCATACGCGTCCAGTGAAGCACTAAAGGAGCGTTTTCAATTTTTCTTTTAATTCTGGATTTGTGTTGTGAGATCCGCTGGCGGATCTCCTGATTGGTTTTGCCTATGTACAGTAGGCGACAAGGGCAGGTAATGCCATATACGACAAACTTGCTCTTACAGTTACTGAAGGACTCGTGTTTCCAGAAAATTCCGTTATGTTGGAACAATGAACCCTCAAAACAGGATTCACAGCACAGGCATGTGCCGCATTTATGGTGCCCAATTATGGGGGGCATCCCCATCATTTGGCGCAACGTCGCCGGTTTGGGTGCTGGCATGGCAGCCCGGACAATATGATTAGCGATGTTGTTTTCCTTTTTAAAGGCAAATAGGGGTATGTCAACAAGACTGTCATCCAGATCTTTTACTAAGTGCCAATTTTGCTTTATGACTTTTTTCAACTGGTTGGCATTAGGGCAATATGTCGTGACACAAACCTGTCTTTTCAATTCTGATTTAGTTTTGCGTTCTAGTGTGGTTTCACGTGGTGTCCATTGGGCTCTCCTCATACAGCTTTTCACAAGTTTCTTGGGGTATCCCCTGTCACACAATTTAGATGTTAGTTTAGCTGCGTGTTGTTGAAAATCTTCTTTGAAAGTACAGTTCCTGCGAACTCGCAGGAACTGTCCATATGGGAGATTTTCTTTGAGGTTCCTCGGGTGATTACTTGAAAACAACAGAGACTTGTTTCTATCAGTGAGCTTGCTGTATAGGGTCGTCGCCAGTTTCCCTTCAACAGGGAACACTTCCACGTCTAGAAAAGCAATTTTCTCAGTCGAACTAGACATGCTGAATTTTATATCAGCCGTTCTATCATTCAGCCATTGGTGGAACTGGTTGAGTGTGTCATTATCGCCTGTCCAAATCATAAAAACATCATCAATAAACCGGGGCCACGCTCCGATGTATTGAGTGTAAGGATTATTTTGATAAATGTACGCCTCCTCATACATTGACATAAATAATACCGCCAATTCCGGTGCAAAGGGGCAGCCCATGGCTAACAGGTACTGGGGAAACACAGTGGGCGTGCACATTTGTCACACCTGATGTATATATAGGCGGTCGTTTGGCAGCCCAGACAGCTAAGGTGCTTGAGCCAGAGTGCAGCCTTTTCGCCACGCCGTCGTGTTAGGACTTCGACTAGTTCTTTAACTGTAAGTACCACGAAGCGCTCGTCCCGCTTGTGCAGTCAGTATGATTTCCTCATCCCACAACTAATTCCCCCCTCTGCCTCCCCTCTCTTCTTTCACTACAGCAATCCAGCCCTTTTTCAATCAAATGCCTTCAGCGTGCAGAGCCGCGTTGCCGGTAAGGTTTCAAGCGTTTTTTTCTCATCCCCGTTCTCGCTAAGTAAGCTGAATAGTCTTTGAGGCCTGCCTTGTTACATTGTTGCAGGGCCTGTAACCCGTTGGTACCAAGCGAGCCGCGCTGAGCGGCCCCAGCCCGTGCAACTATTTACGGTTTCTCTAACCTAAAGAAAAAAGCATCGGTGACTTGAATTCACACGTTGGGCGTGCAACTAATAACGGTAAACCTCGGCTTTTCGCATGTCTGCCGTGGAGCCTTTTACAGCTAAGATTTGAAATGTACTGACATGCGGTTGTTAACTCCCCCCTCAGGTTTCCCTAACACCTGAAAAAACAAACGCCGGCCATAAGAACTTTTGACGCTCCATGTGCTTCTAGCAGGTAAAAACTTTCATCAGCCACTATATAAGACTCTAGTGTTTCTAGACCTTTTTTCAGTGAACTGAAACTTTCCTCAAACTTTCTCCAGATTTCGTCACCTCCCATGTTTCCTTTCCCGACGGTGGTTCACTGGATAATAAAAGCTCCAGTCGATTAGGTATGGATTGCTCCTGTGCGCATAGAACTTTTTGCCGCTGGATTAATAAGAACATTTTACTGATTATACATGTTCCCACTGTTCCTTAGGTGCTACCGCTTTTTTCATAACTGACTTCATCCCTGACAAAGCAGCCCCGCCTAGGCAGGTAAGATTAAAAGTCCCCCTTGCTGTTCTTTATGCAGTGTTCCTGAATAAGTTCTGTAGGTACATCATGCCCCCCTTAAACCCCCCCCCCCCCCAGCTAGTTAGCTGCAAATCTGGTATTCAAACTAAGATGTTATTTCACTAATGTGGCAAGCTGTGGAGCAGTGGGTGTGACCTGAGTGAGGTATCTTATGTTGATCCTGTTTAAATTATTACTCTTATTATTTCCCCTAAAATCTCCTTTTTTCTTTTCTCCAGATAAAAAATAAAGGCCCTGAAGAGAATCCTCTCAGATCAGCAGGATTCGAAACGCGTAGGCCCATAGCCACCTTTGAGTCTGCATGGATGATAAGCTCATATGAATTGTCTTACTGCTTATCACTACCCTTTGTACATTACTTAGTATATGTTATTATTTTTGTTCAACTAAACCAGAGAATATTTAAAGCTGTTGAAGAAATGTACATGTGCTAAAAATAATTTTTCATGAATATCATCTAAAATATTTTGCAGACCGTGGCTTTTTCCAGAATTTTTGTGTTTGTTTGTCCACTGTAAATATTGTCCACTGTAATATATTACACATTGTCTTTTTTGTTCTTGAATGGTTGATTGTTGTATGCCTGAGACATGTTTGATTGGATGAAAGAACTCCCCCTTTTTCTACAACCTTCTTTTTGCACCTAGCATGTAATATTGTTGACTGCCTTTAATATATGTGTTTTGATAAAATCAAAGAAAATAAACAAAGCTACAAATGAGCGACCAGCCTTGAATGAATTTTTCAGGTCCAGGGTTCTGACATTTGTAAACTAAATCTTTTGTATCAGTACTGGTATTCGCATTTTGTTTTTCTAGATATTGGCTCAGCCATACTGATTAGAGCCACCCCATTTGAGTTTTTAGGTTCTATTAGCGGGCGCTGGCCCGCGAGGTTCTGTTGTTCATTCACTTGAAGTAAGGATAGACCTTCCGCTAACCTTCCATGCTGCATTAATTGTGTGAGTGTTTTCCACGTACATGCTAATTTTTACCTTTCCCTCTTTAGGTTTTTATAACCTTTCCTTTTCTCTTATTTGTTCCTCAGAGTAATGGCTGAAAAAGACACTTTGCACTACCACAGAGGATCACATTAGAAGCTTCCTCAGCGACCCACCTGTCTTCTCCCTCAGTCACCCTAAGTGACAGCTACTACATCGAACGAATCGGATAAACTAATCCGCCTTAAAAAGAAGCAGATAAGGACAGACCTCCACGGTCACTTCTTGTTGCAACACCTCCGGGAAGGCACTATTCCTGCTGGTTTACAAATTAAAAATATACCGGTAATCTTCACAGAAGACCCAATATTTAAGAAAGGTTTCTCCATGATAGAGACCAAATGCAGTAGAGATTTGATGATTCTAACAGTTGAGACAGCTGCCCGAATATCCAAAGAAGAACTAGCCGAAATCTCTAAATTAGAGTCAGAAATAAGCACCAATCCGACCATAGCTGATGCTAAGGCACTCTTGGACAAAGTTAACAAGGAGGTCCAAGAATTTAAAGACTATACGATAACCCAAAAATCCAACCAATTTGAGAAGGACAAAAAAGGTTTTTCATTAGATAATATATACCCCTACTTGCAGACTGACTTCTACTCCAAAGTAGAATCTAGACGTTTCCTCCAAGGAAACCAGGGAAGGTCACGAAAGCAGTTTATTTCCTTTAGTGACACATCGTCATCGGGGACTGACAGTGATTCCACCGGAAACTACACCCGTCCGAATAGGAATCGCAACTGGAACGCCAACCAGCAACAACAAAACCAATCGTCAAACCCCCATTTTTTAGGGAGAGGTCAAGCACCACCCAGGGGCAGAGTGAGAATCAATATCCCATGGGAAATGAAAACCAGGAGGCAACATTACAAAAACTAGACGCTTCACCGATTTTCAACCTATCCAAAAAAGTTTTAACACCTGACGAAGAAAGCGTGTTGGCAAAAGGTCTGTCATTTGTCCCCTCCAAAAGGACTGACTTCGTTAAAATGAAGTCAGAATTCATTGAATTTTGTAGGAAACTAAGATTGACCCTTTTCTTTAAGGAAGCCCCAAATAACCAGGCAATGGAAGTCACTGGTCTTAGGAATAAATCCACCTTCTGCCCCCCAGCAAGTAAGGTCCCAAAAAACCTTTTGACCTTTGAAAAGAGTGTGTTATCGGCCATATCAACTATGGAAAAGGAAAGAAAATATGTAAAATTTAACACCACCAAAGCACAGATGACAGCCCTAAATAACCTCAAAACAGACAGCTCTGTCGTAATAAAACAGGCCGACAAGGGTGGTGCAATTGTAGTGTGGGACATTAATGATTACACCACCGAAGTCATGAGACAACTGGCAGATAGCAACTGTTACCGCAAAATAAATAAAGACCCGACGTCAGACCTCCAAAATGAACTCTTTAACATCATACAAGAAGGGTCTGATTTAGGTTTCATTGGGCCGAAAGAACTTGACTATCTAAAAATGTTACATCCGAAAGTGCCGATGTTTTACGTATTACCTAAGGTCCACAAAGATCCTGACCATCCCCCCGGCAGACCCATTGTGGCCGGCTGTGGCTCTTTGCTCGAGCCAGCAGCGAAATATGTTGATTGCTTTCTAAAAGAATTCATGATCAGTGTTAAATCCTATCTCCAGGATACAACTGATTTTATCAACCGACTAGAAAACATCGAATTCATTGAAAACAGAGACAGACTAGTTACCATGGACGTAACTGCTTTATACACTCAGATCCCTCAAGATGAGGCGATAGCAGTACTTACACACTATCTTGATTCCAGACCAAGGCCTATGCAGGTACCCACCGCATTCATCGTGGACTTGGCAGCCTTCGCCTTAAGGAAGAATTATTTCTGCTTTAATGGCGAAAACTACTATCAAGTCAAGGGGGTAGCCTTGGGCTGCCCCTTTGCACCGGAATTGGCGGTATTATTTATGTCAATGTATGAGGAGGCGTACATTTATCAAAATAATCCTTACACTCAATACATCGGAGCGTGGCTCCGGTTTATTGATGATGTTTTTATGATTTGGACAGGCGATAATGACACACTCAACCAGTTTCCCCACCAATGGCTGAATGATAGAACGGCTGATATAAAATTCAGCATGTCTAGTTCGACTGAGAAAATTGCTTTTCTAGACGTGGAAGTGTTCCCTGTTGAAGGGAAACTGGCGACGACCCTATACAGCAAGCCCACTGATAGAAACAAGTCTCTGTTGTTTTCAAGTAATCACCCGAGGAACCTCAAAGAAAATCTCCCATATGGACAGTTCCTGCGAGTTCGCAGGAACTGTACTTTCAAAGAAGATTTTCAACAACACGCAGCTAAACTAACATCTAAATTGTGTGACAGGGGATACCCCAAGAAACTTGTGAAAAGCTGTATGAGGAGAGCCCAATGGACACCACGTGAAACCACACTAGAACGCAAAACTAATTCAGAATTGAAAAGACAGGTTTGTGTCACGACATATTGCCCTAATGCCAACCAGTTGAAAAAAGTCATAAGCAAAATTGGCACTTAGTAAAAGATCTGGATGACAGTCTTGTTGACATACCCCTATTTGCCTTTAAAAAGGAAAACAACATCGCTAATCATATTGTCCGGGCTGCCATGCCAGCACCCAAACGGCGACGTTGGCGCCAAATGATGGGGATGCCCCCCATAATTGGGCACCATAAATGCGGCACATGCCTGTGCTGTGAATCCTGTATTGAGGGTTCATTGTTCCAACATAACGGAATTTTCTGGAAACACGAGTCCTTCAGTAACTGTAAGAGCAAGTTTGTCGTATATGGCATTACCTGCCCTTGTCGCCTACTGTACATAGGCAAAACCAATCAGGAGATCCGCCAGCGGATCTCACAACACAAATCCAGAATTAAAGAAAAATTGAAAAGCTCCTTTAGTGCTTCACTGGACGCGTATGCAACATGCAGTAAGTGACCTGAAATGGACCGTAATTTCCAAAGTGGAAAAGAGTCCTCGTGGTGGTGATCAAAAATCTTGCATTGTCAAAACGGGAGGCCCTATTAATAGTTAAATTCGACACCGCGGTGTCTGGACTGAATGAATTAAGTGAAATATTTAAACTATAACTAAGTTTCACCAATATTCCTTTCCCCCGCTCTGCAGGCTAGAGTAGCCCTTAGGAATTATATGTGGATCTGTCAATCCAGTTCTGGTTTTCCTTTCCTAACAGGTACTGGGGAAACACAGTGGGCGTGCACATTTGTCACACCTGATGTATATATAGGCGGTCGTTTGGCAGCCCAGACAGCTAAGGTGCTTGAGCCAGAGTGCAGCCTTTTCGCCACGCCGTCGTGTTAGGACTTCGACTAGTTCTTTAACTGTAAGTACCACGAAGCGCTCGTCCCGCTTGTGCAGTCAGTATGATTTCCTCATCCCACAACTAATTCCCCCCTCTGCCTCCCCTCTCTTCTTTCACTACAGCAATCCAGCCCTTTTTCACATCAAATGCCTTCAGCGTGCAGAGCCGCGTTGCCGGTAAGGTTTCAGCGTTTTTTTTCTCATCCCCGTTCTCGCTAAGTAAGCTGAATAGCTCTTTGAGGCCTGCCTTGTTACATTGTTGCAGGGCTGTAACCCGTTGGTACCAAGCGAGCCGCGCTGAGCGGCCCCAGCCCGTGCAACAATGTAACAAGGCAGGCCTCAAAGACTATTCAGCTTACTTAGCGAGAACGGGGATGAGAAAAAAACGCTTGAAACCTTACCGGCAACGCGGCTCTGCACGCTGAAGGCATTTGATTGAAAAAGGGCTGGATTGCTGTAGTGAAAGAAGAGAGGGGAGGCAGAGGGGGGAATTAGTTGTGGGATGAGGAAATCATACTGACTGCACAAGCGGACGAGCGCTTCGTGGTACTTACAGTTAAAGAACTAGTCGAAGTCCTAACACGACGGCGTGGCGAAAAGGCTGCACTCTGGCTCAAGCACCTTAGCTGTCTGGGCTGCCAAACGACCGCCTATATATACATCAGGTGTGACAAATGTGCACGCCCACTGTGTTTCCCCAGTACCTGTTAGGAAAGGGAAAACCAGAACTGGATTGACAGATCCACATATAATTCCTAAGGGCTACTCTAGCCTGCAGAGCGGGGGAAATGAATATTGGTGAAACTTAGTTATAGTTTAAATATTTCACTTAATTCATTCAGTCCAGACACCGCGGTGTCGAATTTAACTATTAATAGGGCCTCCCGTTTTGACAATGCAAGATTTTGATCACCACCACGAGGACTCTTTTCCACTTTGGAAATTACGGTCCATTTCAGGTCACTTACTGCATGTTGCATACGCGTCCAGTGAAGCCTACAGGAGCGTTTTCAATTTTTCTTTTAATTCTGGATTTGTGTTGTGAGATCCGCTGGCGGATCTCCTGATTTGGTTTTGCCTATGTACAGTAGGCGACAAGGGCAGGTAATGCCATATACGACAAACTTGCTCTTACAGTTACTGAAGGACTCGTGTTTCCAGAAAAATTCCGTTATGTTGGAACAATGAACCCTCAATACAGGATTCACAGCACAGGCATGTGCCGCATTTATGGTGCCCAATTATGGGGGCATCCCCATCATTTGGCGCAACGTCGCCGGTTTGGGTGCTGGCATGGCAGCCGGACAATATGATTAGCGATGTTGTTTTCCTTTTTTAAAGGCAAATAGGGGTATGTCAACAAGACTGTCATCCAGATCTTTTACTAAGTGCCAATTTTGCTTTATGACTTTTTTCAACTGGTTGGCATTAGGGCAATATGTCGTGACACAAACCCTGTCTTTTCAATTCTGATTTAGTTTTGCGTTCTAGTGTGGTTTCACGTGGTGTCCATTGGGCTCTCCTCATACAGCTTTTCACAAGTTTCTGGGGTATCCCTGTCACACAATTTAGATGTTAGTTTAGCTGCGTGTTGTTGAAAATCTTCTTTGAAAGTACAGTTCCTGCGAACTCGCAGGAACTGTCCATATGGGAGATTTTCTTTGAGGTTCCTCGGGTGATTACTTGAAAACAACAGAGACTTGTTTCTATCAGTGGGCTTGCTGTATAGGGTCGTCGCCAGTTTCCCTTCAACAGGGAACACTTCCACGTCTAGAAAAGCAATTTTCTCAGTCGAACTAGACATGCTGAATTTTATATCAGCCGTTCTATCATTCAGCCATTGGTGGAACTGGTTGAGTGTGTCATTATCGCCTGTCCAAATCATAAAAACATCATCAATAAACCGGAGCCACGCTCCGATGTATTGAGTGTAAGGATTATTTTGATAAATGTACGCCTCCTCATACATTGACATAAATAATACCGCCAATTCCGGTGCAAAGGGGCAGCCCATGGCTACCCCCTTGACTTGATAGTAGTATTCGCCATTAAAGCAGAAATAATTCTTCCTTAAGGCGAAGGCTGCCAAGTCCACGATGAATGCGGTGGGTACCTGCATAGGCCTTGGTCTGGAATCAAGATAGTGTGTAAGTACTGCTATCGCCTCATCTTGAGGGATCTGAGTGTATAAAGCAGTTACGTCCATGGTAACTAGTCTGTCTCTGTTTTCAATGAATTCGATGTTTTCTAGTCGGTTGATAAAATCAGTTGTATCCTGGAGATAGGATTTAACACTGATCATGAATTCTTTTAGAAAGCAATCAACATATTTCGCTGCTGGCTCGAGCAAAGAGCCACAGCCGGCCACAATGGGTCTGCCGGGGGGATGGTCAGGATCTTTGTGGACCTTAGGTAATACGTAAAACATCGGCACTTTCGGATGTAACATTTTTAGATAGTCAAGTTCTTTCGGCCCAATGAAACCTAAATCAGACCCTTCTTGTATGATGTTAAAGAGTTCATTTTGGAGGTCTGACGTCGGGTCTTTATTTATTTTGCGGTAACAGTTGCTATCTGCCAGTTGTCTCATGACTTCGGTGGTGTAATCATTAATGTCCCACACTACAATTGCACCACCCTTGTCGGCCTGTTTTATTACGACAGAGCTGTCTGTTTTGAGGTTATTTAGGGCTGTCATCTGTGCTTTGGTGGTGTTAAATTTTACATATTTTCTTTCCTTTTCCATAGTTGATATGGCCGATAACACACTCTTTTCAAAGGTCAAAGGTTTTTTGGGACCTTACTTGCTGGGGGGCAGAAGGTGGATTTATTCCTAAGACCAGTGACTTCCATTGCCTGGTTATTTGGGGCTTCCTTAAAGAAAAGGGTCAATCTTAGTTTCCTACAAAATTCAATGAATTCTGACTTCATTTTAACGAAGTCAGTCCTTTTGGAGGGGACAAATGACAGACCTTTTGCCAACACGCTTTCTTCGTCAGGTGTTAAAACTTTTTTGGATAGGTTGAAAATCGGTGAAGCGTCTAGTTTTTGTAATGTTGCCTCCTGGTTTTCATTTCCCATGGGATATTGATTCTCACTCTGCCCCTGGGTGGTGCTTGACCTCTCCCTAAAAAATGGGGTTTGACGATTGGTTTTGTTGTTGCTGGTTGGCGTTCCAGTTGCGATTCCTATTCGGACGGGTGTAGTTTCCGGTGGAATCACTGTCAGTCCCCGATGACGATGTGTCACTAAAGGAAATAAACTGCTTTCGTGACCTTCCCTGGTTTCCTTGGAGGAAACGTCTAGATTCTACTTTGGAGTAGAAGTCAGTCTGCAAGTAGGGGTATATATTATCTAATGAAAAACCTTTTTTGTCTTCTCAAAATTGGTTGGATTTTTGGGTTATGTTATAGTCTTTAAATTCTTGGACCTCCTTGTTAACTTTGTCCAAGAGTGCCTTAGCATCAGCTATGGTCGGATTGGTGCTTATTTCTGACTCTAATTTAGAGATTTCGGCTAGTTCTTCTTTGGATATTCGGCAGCTGTCTCAACTGTTAGAATCATCAAATCTCTACTGCATTTGGTCTCTATCATGGAGAAACCTTTCTTAAATATTGGGTCTTCTGTGAAGATTACCGGTATATTTTTAATTTGTAAACCAGCAGGAATAGTGCCTTTCCCGAGGTGTTGCAACAAGAAGTGACCGTGGAGGTCTGTCCTTATCTGCTTCTTTTTAAGGCGGATTAGTTTATCCGATTCGTTCGATGTAGTAGCTGTTTTCACTTAGGGTGACTGAGGAGAAGACAGGTGGGTCGCTGAGGAAAGCTTCTAATGTGATCCTCTGTGTAGGCGAAAGTGTCTTTTTCAGCCATTACTCTGAGGAACAAATAAGAGAAAAGGAAAGGTTATAAAAACCTAAGAGGGAAAGGTATAAAAATTAGCATGTACGTGGAAAACACTCACACAATTAATGCAGCATGGAAGGTTAGGGAAGG